>NC_056744.1:859679490-859689824 GCF_019279795.1 Protopterus annectens
TTTACTATCAGAGTAAAAGCAGAGAGATGTAGAATAAGGCTCCGAGAGAGCAGATGATGCTCACTATAGTTGAGAAGGGTAACACATTGATTCACTATATGTCTTCGCCTGGTAGTAGTTAAGAAGGAAAACAAATTGATTTACAATATGTCTTCTACTGGTTTTAGTTGCTTATGGAGAGCTCAAAATTGCTGGGGTAGTTTTCCCTAACTCCTGGAGAGATGGGATGAGCAGTAGATTAACCATCCTATGTGGGTACAGTACTAGGATTGGTTGGCTTAGCAGAGTTACTTAAGCTAGGTGAAGTGTTCTAATGAGACATTAGCCAGGAGGGATACAGGAGCACAGTCGATTATTCAAAAAGTGAGTTTTAACAAGTTTCTTGAACTGTGATGGGGATTTGTTGTCAGCTATGTGGGCAGGAAGGGAGTTCTAGCTTTTTGCTATACAGTGGCTGTACACAGACTTACCAGCTTCATTGTTATATTTGGTTACTTTGAGGAGGTTTTGTGTGCTAGACCTCAAGGGCCTGGTGGTTGTATAGGGTTGCAAAAGATTTTGTAGGGCTGAGGTGTTTTCAGAGTTATGTAATATTTTGTGGGCTAGTGATAGTTTTTTGAGTTGAAGTAGTAGTGGTAGTTCTAGCCAAATGATTTTTTTTAGGCATTCACAGTGATGTGTTTTGATGGGAGAGGCTGTAGCGAATTTGGCTATCTTATTATAACAACTATCAAGTTTGTTTAGATCAGATTTGTGGAGATTTGTAAGTAATGGGGAGCATAACGTAAGGTGGATAGTAGGTGAGTCCTTGCTATTGTAGTTTTGGAGTGGTTAGTGAGGAATTTTTTATTGTGATACAGTAGGCCAAGTTTTTGATGTGCTTTTTTATGGTTAGAGAAACATGTTGGTCAAATCTAAGGTGATTATCTATTTCAACCCCTAAGAGTTTGGTATGATTTGTGAGGGTGATTGTGGTCTTGTTAAAGGAGGAGATGAAGAAAGAATCAGTGGGAGATGTGGCTCTGTGGGAGCTAAAGAGTACTAGCTTTGTTTTACTTGGGTTCAGAATGAGCCTTTGGTTTGTAATCCAAATTTCTGCTAGGGAAAAGCATTCTTGTGTTAGGGAGTGAAGGTTGTCAATTAATTTGGCTGCACATATTATGGTGGTATCATCTGCATATTGCACTATTGAGGCTTTAGGAATACTGTTTGGGAGCTGATTGGTAAAGAGGGTAAAAAAAGTGGTCCCAGGATGGAGCCTTGGAGTACTCCTAGGGAGACTGGTAGGGAGGGGGAGAGTTGGTTTTGCTACATAACAGCTTGTTTTCTTCCCTCTAGGTAGTTTTTGAACCAGGAGATGGCAGGGGTGGTAAGGTTTAGAGTTGCTAGTGAAAGAAGGAGTTTATTGTGGTTAACCATATCAAATGCTTTGGACAAGTCAAGGAAGGTGGCAGATACAAGGAGTCCATTGTTTCTGTGAGTATTGACAATGTTGGTGAATTCTGTGCGGTGGAGGTGCTATGAAAGGGTCTAAAGCCATGTTGTTGTGTTGCTATTAGATTATTTTCTAGGAGATATTTCATTAGTTGCTTTTGTATTACTCTCTCTAAAATATTAGATAAAGGGGGTAGTATGGCTATAGGGTGGTAGTTATTGAGTTCCATGGAGGTTCCCCCTTTATGTAGAGGGATGATATGTGATATTTTCCATAGCTTGGGTACTATACACTCGGAAATGGATCTGTTAATTAGGATGGAGACAGGATATGATATGGCTTCTGCAGTCAGGTGGAGGTATTCAGTGGGTAATTTATCTGTGGCTAGAGATGTTGGTTTGAGCTTGCAAAGTAGTTTTTCAATGGATTTGGTTGGTTCTGGGTGGAAGCTGAACTTGGGGCAATTGTTAGTTGGGATGGGGGTGGATTTGCAGGGGTGGGGATGTTGTCATAGGGTTGGTTGTTTGCAAGGGTCTGGATGGTTTCTGTAAAGTATTTATTAAATTGAGTGGGGATGTCTTCTTGGTTGTTAGCTATTTTTGGGGTTGGAGTAGTTGTTTTACCTGGTTGTAGAATTGAGTTAATTGCTGCCCAAATTTTTTGTGGGTTGTTCCTGTGCTTATCCTGTAACTTTTGGCAGTAAGATGTTTTGTCTGTTTTGGTGAGTTTATTGGTTTTGTTACGTAGTTTAACGTATATTTGTTTGTTCAATTGGGATTTACTGTTGAGGTAGTTGGTCCAGGCCTTGTTTCTTTTTTTGAGGAGGGATTTTGTGCCTGGGGTTAACCAGGGGGCATATTTAGTTTTAATTCTTGTTGTTCTGGAGGGGGCATGATGGTTAAGAATGTTTAAGAAGGTAGTATTGAAATATAGTACAGCTTTATCAAGAGAAAGCTTTTTTAGGGGGGTCCAGTTGCACATTTTTAGGTCGTTTATAAAGTTGGAGCGGTTAAAGTGTTTTTAGTTTCTAATTAGGTGTGTAGATATTTGGGTCAGTTGTGGTGATTTTGATCTGAGTAAGAATGTATCTTGGTGGTCACTTAGGGTGTCTGGTAGACACCCTGCTAGGGACATCTGTAATGGGTGGGATACTAGTATACAAGCTAGAGTGGATTGGTGTTTGGTTCTCTTTTCTGTTCTTGTGGGGGAAGTAATGAGTTGGGTTAGGTCATGTAGGTTAATATGGGAGAGTGGGTTATGACTGGAACAGTTTTGACAGTCAGTATTAAGGTCTCTTAATACTATGCTTTTCTGGGGGAGGGAGTTAGATATCCATTCTAGGAGTTTTTCTGTAATTTTGTTATTGTTGCCTGGAGGGATGTAGCATCATATGATGTTGATGTGTTTACTATCATTAAGATTTAGTTTTGTTAGAGTGAGTTCAACTTTATCGAGGTCTGCAGTTGTTATATCTACTTTCTCAAGAATGAGGTGGGATTTATACACTACAGCAACACCCCCCTTTTTACCTATTCTATCACTACAAATTATATTGTAACCTGGTGGAGTGATTTCATTGTTGTGGTTGTCTGGTTTAAGCCAAGTCTCTGTTAGTATGACTATCTCAGGTTGATAAAAGGAGAGTAGTGCATGAAGGTCATGGAAGTTTTTTAGTATACTTCTGACATTTAAATTTAAAATGAGGAGTGTGGATTTGTCTCAGTGGAGTAGGGTATCATTCAGGTTGAGGGTTGGGGCTCCTAGATTTTGTTGGCCTGGATTTGAGTGTATATCACCTCAGTTAATGAGTTGGGTTCTGAGGTAAAAATAGAGTTTGAGTAGTTTGTTTAGGGTCTTAAAGTACTTTGTAGTTGTTTGGAACTGGTAGTGTGATGGCTGTAATCTGTGTGCATAGTGGTGAGTAAAGAAGGTTAGGTAGTGATATTGGACTAGTTGAGTAAAAGGGTGTGTTGTAATAATGTTAGTGGAAGTAGTTTTCCTTGGTGTGTGGATAAAATTAAGTTGGTTTTGGTGGTTGGTGATAGAAGGTAGCAGTGGGAGGGTGGATACACCTAGGAATAATAGTAAGAGGTGTATGTATGTGGGTTTGGGTAGTTTGGGCATGGTTTGGTTGGGTTTGGTCATGAGTGAGAGATCTGCTTGGGATGGGGTGGGTGTGGTAGATGAGGAGAGATGTTTGTGATTGTAAGGTAATTAGATGGAGGACTGTGCTTTACAGGATGTGGAATAGTGCCAGAGAAGGAAGTGGGTACAGGGGTGGGGCAAATTCAGTGATTGGTGGTTAGCATGAGGGGAGTGGCTTAGTTTTGTTGAAATGTAGCACTAGTGGGGGTGGGTGGGAATAGGGGGCAGGGGAGGGAGCAGAGTGATCCCGAGCACAGCGGGGCTAACACTAACTCCAATTATATCCCGGGACTTACTTGTTTCTTTTCTTTGTACACGAAATGTATCTTTTCACTTGTTTCTGTTTACACCAAATGTGTCTGCTTGGCTGTATTCTACTTGTTTAATTTACTTATACTGTCACACTGAAAAGGGTCTGGGGAAGCTTCCTCACCACAAGCAGGCACAAAGGATAACTTTCAGAATGGCACAGCTCAAGGAGACCCACTAATATAGACTAGTTAATGTGCATGGGGGAGGAGGGAGTTAGAGGAGGGAGATACAAAATGGGAGAAGCTTTAACCAGAAAAAGCAGGTAGAGATCTGGCCCGCCCCCTCACAGTAGACTGCAAAGAAAAGCAATCAGCATAAGAAGTGGAAGCCTTGGAGGTGTATTGTAAGTGTAAGCAAGAAAGAGGTAGAAGCAGGAAATTAGGAGTCTAAGCAGTTAGTTGCAGAAACCCTACTTTATGGCCTTGATGTGCAAGTAATACAAAGGAAGGTAACTCTATCTGGGGGACAAGATACACCATGTAAATGGTACTTGCCTTACTTTACAAGTATACAGTGTGGAGGCAGATCTATTTGGGACAAGATACAGCAAGTATATTGTTATGTTATGCCACCCAGTGGCAATAGACAAAGATATAGTTGCCTGGGGGGAGGAGCTCTTGCAGGTGTGCATGCCGGCCAAAACAATGTTTAAAAAATAACTAGTAAAAGTAACAAATGTGCTGTAAAAGGAAATGTAAATAACCAGTCACAATGTTTAAAACATAACTGTTAAGGACCACATCTGCTAATAACAAGAACTGTAAATATCTATGCAGACTTGTCTGGCAGGTATCCTTATTAAAAAGTGTTATTCTTGGCTTGCAATAACTTTAGGGGGAAACCAGACCATATCAGTGGTTTTGTCTGGCAATGCTGCAGTTGCTGGGGGGGGGGTGAGCTGCAATGATGCAGGTAGACCAAGTGTGCTGTAAAAAAGAGAGAACAAGTGATGTTAAGAATATGGGCTAGTAATTAGAAAGTGCACAAAACCTCAGTTATGGTAAAGTAAGAGGAGTGAGTGTAAGCTGACTGAGTGTGGATGTGTGTTGTTAGGAGAGATATAAAGGAACCAAGAGAGGCTGTAAGGGGACCTGTGGTGTCTGCGGAGTGAGCATTCAATGACTGAGATAGATAGAAGTTCAACAGACCATAAATGTACAGACTGCTGACCTCAGGATTTGATAACAGGTAGAAATCATATTATAGTAACAGTAAAACACTTATGCAGTCAATGTTTCTCTAAACAACAGTGCAGTAGGCAACAATTCCTTAGAACACATTTGAGGATAGCATAGAACACAAGCTTATGCAGGGTGTAATATTAAGTAATACAGACTAAAACAGATCAATAGAGGCCAAAGATGCTTGCCAGCTGCCAACAGGGAACAAGAATTTCTGTCTCTGGTAACTTAGAACACCTCTTTGGTAAATGGAATATGTGCAGTTGCAGCTTCTACAAGTAACTAGGGAAAGGATATTGTAGGTAAGTTCACAAGACAGTCAAAACCAGTTAAGGAACATTATATTGCACAAGTCTCCAACTAAAATCCTTTGTAAGCATAACAGCATATTTAACAGCAAACAGTTTATGTAGTAAAAGCAGTCATTATTTCAGTTAGTCCCTTAAAAAACAGTCAAAACCAGTTAAGGAGCATCACATAACACAAGTCTCCCGTCAAATTCCTTGTAAGCATAACAGCATATTTAACAGCAGACAGTTTATGTAGTAAAAACAGCCACAGCTTCAGTTGGTCCCTTAGACTATTGTGAGCATAACAGCATATGTAACAGCAAACAGTTTCTGTAGTAAAAGCAATCACTATGTCAGTTAGATCCCTAGACTGCATAAAGTTAGCTAAGTACTTCAGTTGGAAAACATAAACATGCCTGTTAAACCAGGTGCACCATAAACATTTGAGAAGAGCTAAAACACTTGCAGGCACTTACTTGCAGGTTTGCACACTGAAAACGGTCTGGGGAAGCTTACTCACCACAAGCAGCCCAAAAGATAACTTTCAAAATGGCACCGGTCAAAGAGACCCACTAATATAGATTAGTTAATGTGCATGGGGGAGGAGGGAATTAGAGGAGGGAGATACAAAACAGGGGAAGCTTTAACCAGAAAACACAGGTAGAGATATGGCCTGCCCCATCACAGAAGACTGCAAAGAAAAGCAATCAGCATAAGAAGTGGAAGCCTTGGAGGTGTACTGTAAATGTAAGCAAAGAAGAGGTAGAAGCAGGAAATTAGGAGTGTAAGAAGTTAGTTGCAGAAATACTACTTTATGGCGTTGGTGTGCAAGTCCAAAGGCCCACAAAATGTTTAAAACATTAACCTTTTTTAAATTTGAACCCACAATTTTCCTTAAACCCCAAGAAACTGAAAATTTTTTTTTTATCTAGGGAAAAGGGAAACCCTTTTTGCCCCGGGGGGGCCCAAAGGGAAAAAAATCCCTTTTTTTAATTAAAAAAAAAAAAGGGGGGTTTTTTTTTTTTTTTTTTTCCCCCCCTTGGGGGCTTGCCATAACTCTGGAAAGAATTTAAAAAGTTGTTGGTTTTTTCCAAAAAAAACATGAAGGGGAAACCCCCCTTTCCCCCCTGTAGAGGAACATTGTATAGTTGGTAATAATTTGGCTTTAAATGTTTGGGAACACCCACCTATTGTTTTTGTTGGGATCCCATGCTTGTCTGCTTAATGACGTATGTTAACGGGAACATAAATGTCAGCTGACCAAAATAAAGGGGGCTTGACAAAACCCATTTTTCCCCAAAGAGGTTGAAAATTGGGGAAGGGAAAAATTTCCCAGTTTTGTTAACAAAAGTAAACGATTTTACTGTGGATTTTTTGCCTATTAGTCTTGGTGGAATTAAATAGGAAAATGTGTTATACAAAACAGTAACCATGGTAATAAAGTTTTTAAGCATAACACAAACCTTTGTGTGCTTTATTGAAAAACAGTATGTGCCACTTAATCTGTGAATCACATATGCACCATGTATACACCCTCAGCCACGCCTGTGACATGCATAATTATTAAAAGACCTATTACCTGTGTGCAGCTGTCCCCAATATGAAAAGTCAAAATTTTTACCACAGTGCCAAACCCTTTTAGGACACAACAGCAGACCAAACCTGATGACAAAACCCCCCTCCAACAGAAATGGAATACATTATGGAGACCACTTTTTCAGTGGTAATACAGCTATTTTCATCATGCCTAACAGCTACACATCCTGACATGTAAGCATTAAACTTGCCTCTGAAAACATATTACACAGCATTACATTGATGCACTTTGTACATTCACCCTGTGCATCAGAACCATATACCCTGTCCCTGCATCAATGTTATGGATGACAGGGATGTGGCACAGGAATCATATGCACAGGGTGTGGTGGGTTTGCCAAAGACCTAGGCTGAGCCATTTGTTGACATCATGTGTGTGTGTGGGTTTGCTTTAATTGGGCTGTGAAGATGTGGTTTTAGGTATGGAGGTCCCCTAGCTGGTGTGTTGTGTGTGTGTGTGTGTGTGTGTGTGTGTGTGTGTGTGTGTGTGTGTGTGTGGGGGGGGAAAATTTTTGGCCATTTGCCTCCCTATACATGGGTTTGTTGGTCAGCTGCAGCCCTACATGGCAGGTGTGCAGTTCACTGTCCCAGCCATGGAAAAGAACTGTGCCTGCCGGGGGTTCCCGGCCCACCAGGTTGGGCCCGAAAATTACTCCCTGAGGGTGACACCTGTCCGCTGGTCCAAATCCCTGTTGGGACAGGCCGGGGCCCTGCCTGTTGTGGTGGTGGGGGAAACCCCTGCAGTGCTGGGCTGGTACTGCCACTATGGGAGTGGCTAACTTTGCCCTCCATAGACCTCCACCTGTTGGTGTGCTGACCTACATCCATTTGGGTGTCCCTATTCCCACCAAAGCTCTAAAAAGACAGTGTATGGTTCCAGTCCCACCAGCTCACCAACCATCTATCCATGACCTCTGCAAAATAAGGTGGGCACCTGCAGATCATGGGTGTGTCAATAACAGCTGAATGAGTAGCCCCGAGCCTCAGACCCCTGGTATACCATTCCAAAATGCCTGTGCCTCCATGATGGCCCAAAACATGAAACTGGTGACACCAGCTGTGGCACTGCTGCCAGGGGCATGATGTCCAGCAGCCTCCTGAGCACCCCTGTACATCTGCCTGTGTGGTGACCTGCACATCCCTATGGCTGCTGTGTACAGAACACTTGCCATAGTCCCCCACTGCCTGTTCCATGCCACCACCCCAAAATGATCTATGGCCACTGGTGATGGGGTATGTATAGGCAATGTGACTGTGTGCAAAGGGGTGGATAACAGTGGGAAAGTCAACCAATGGCACAGCTTCAGCCACTGGCCTGTGCCTCACCCCACCTATCATTGTCAGAGTCTGTATGGACACTAACTTTAGTTCCTGCAGGAGGGACCCTGACCCACCTCCCCCCTGTAGGGGCAGAAACCTTACTTTTAGACCCGTATGTCATTGCTTACTTCTACACCCACACACTCACACCCCCACACCCCCACACACACACCCCATCACACACACATACACACACACACACACACACACACACACACACACACACACACACACACACACACACACGGTTAAAGGTGAGGTAGTATAGAGATATTGCAGACACCTCTGATTACCCACGTCAGCATGCATGACATATAACAATCAACAACATGTAGTGCTGCTATCTCAATCCCTGTTACTGACATTATACATCTCTGTGATGCATGAGTTGTGTTAGTAGGTGATGGCCCTTCCCCTGGAATGCACTGCACTCATGTGCACAGTATTGCTGTGCACCTATTTAGCACCTTGCCATGTACTGTGCACCATACCTCACAAGTGTACACACCATTGCTGACTGTGTATATGTGTGGTGGTTATGTTTGCTCTGTTGCCACAGCCCCTGTGTGTTTGGCAGATACATACCTGGGCTGATATGAGGACAGATGGCAATAGTGAGTGCTGGATGTTTGATTTGCATATCTCATCATCAGCAGTGCATGTCTCAGCAATGATATCCAATTATGACAACCTCCCAAGCTTACTGTGGCTATGGAGAGTGTTCACATCCTTATTGACATGCCACCATCTTCCCTGATATGCCATGGAGCCACGGTACTGCATATGTTACCATTGTGCATACCTGATATGTGACATATGACATGTGCAATCACATGCAGTATCAAACAAATGTATTAGTTGTGCAGATGTTGATAGTGATGCATACAATATGTGGGTTGCATAAGTGTGCACACCTTTAACACAATGTTTTGTTGCAGCACCTGTACGTGAACAACAGCAGTAACTTTTCATGAAAGGTGTACACTAGCATGGCCCATCCTTACTTGACATTATGTGGTCACCCTTCCCTTCAAATGTCCCCAAACTCTGCCAGATTGCAAGCATGGCTCATGTGCACAGCCCTTGGAGGTCACACAGTCCCTACACTATTGCTGTTGAGTCACGGTTATGTCTTGCACAATGCATGACCTTGACTGTGTTCAGATACAGCCATTCTGTGACCTTCGGACATATGCTTTGGTTCAATGTTGTGTTTCAGGGTGATACACCACCCCATCCTCAGCCATTTTGCAGATGCATGACAACTATGGGCCACACGAGTGTGACTTGGCGATGTCCCACATGCAGAACAACATGTCTACCACCATAGTTTCTGCTAATTAACAGCAAACCTACAGGTGTACACTGGCACCAGCAGGGTACAGATGGGGATGGTGGGTAGGAGGTGGACTGAGGTGATGCTTGTGCAGCTCATGCATCTTTATTAATAATGTCTGTAGGTTTCAGCCTTGGTCTCAGAACACCATAACACACTGCAGCACATGCCTGTGGGAGATTTGATGTTATGCATATGGTACCCAGAGAGAGCCCTGGATGATGTCCAATGTGGAACAACTCTTCGATCTGAGTACCCTAACCCATAGGCCACAATTATGCAGGGTCCAGGTAATTGTCGACACAGGTACTGTGCTGGCAGTACCTACTAGACATTCCTGCAGATCCCCGGTGTTGCAGCATGCGTCTGGGCAGCCTCCATGACTGGTTTGCAACATGTGCTGTCATCTGTCTTGGATGGGCATCTGTTTATTTCTGACATGAATGTTGTCCCATACATCATACACACATACATGACTGTCTGCACTGTTTGCCATGGTATATGCAATGTTGATATAAGGCTACATTTCCTACTCCTGAATGCTGCCTTTCAGATATGGGATGTATTCCATGGTTTGTAACAAATGTGCAAGCCAGGGCTGCCTCTGTTGCAGGTGAGTGGGCAGATGTCATGGACAGATGCCTTGAACAGCAGAACATTATTTGGTGTGACAATAGGCCCTGTACATGGTGGAAGGTGTATTCCAGAAGAGTGAAATG
>NC_056744.1:859690324-859722824 GCF_019279795.1 Protopterus annectens
CCTAAGCATTTTATGTGGGCAAGACCAGCAGACATTTTAGGGACAGAATAAAAGAGCATCTGCTGGATATCAAACATCTTAAGCCACTAATGCTTTCGCAAGGCATAAAATGGATAATAGGGATCACAAATTTAAATTTTGTGTAATAAATCATGTCACCAAAGACATACAAGGAAAAATTATTGATGTTGGATGTGAGTGAGTTAAGATGGCAAATATGTTTAAATGCCTACAACTCACCTGGATTAAATGAATGTTGTAGCATTAAGCCCCTATTAAAACTTAAAAACATCAAGGGGCGTTGATTTATGTACTGTACAATGACGTAGTCACACAATTTTTAATTTTATTTTTAATACATAAATTTACTATTCATTAATTAACTTATATTTATGGTAACAATACATGTCATCAATTACTTTATGGGTTAACCATAAATTTGTTATATAAGTTTTACATAGTTATTTACACAAGTTTTTTACAAGTTACATGCAATTATTTAATATTTAATATTTAAATGTTATTCAATATTTATTAGTAATATATATTTATTATTTATTTACACATATTTGACATATTCACATTAATATACATATATCACGGTCATTTATTGTTGATCATCAGTTTCAAATTCAATTACGTATTATTATACGTTTTTAAAAAATTTTTTATTTTAAAACTAAAACATACTTATTCATATTAAAATTGTATTCAACACAATATCCTTCATGTTACATAAATATAATATCCTTTATTACTCATATACACTAGGATATATTACACATATAATATCGGACACTAATTATATACACATATAGTACTAACGTTGATTTACAATGGTTCACATTGCTATTCAATCCATTTACTAATATGAATATAAGCACATTTTATCAGCGTTTCATAAATATGTCATTTTTAAAGTAAAGACCCTTTAAAAGGATTAATTGTTTTAACTGTTTTATTGAATAATTGATTTAATGGTTTCACTGTGGATATTTAAGTGGCAAGATAATGTAGCGTATTATTCTGAAGAAGTCTACCGACAAAACCTAGGTAGATCGTGCTGTTTGTTTGATCGTGCTGTTTGTTTTTGTGGAACTGTGTACAGCGGTTCCTTTGGTTGTTAATTTCAACAATAAATCGTGGTACATTTGGAGGACTTTTTTACTTCTTGCTTGAGATTAATTTCAATTCACGAATACAAGGTTGGTTGGTTTGACTGTCAGCATTTCCTAGGAAGACTGGAACTCGCATCCAGTACACTCGGTTTGGAGTATACAATTTTGGTTACAGTCAAAGTCTACCTGGCCTCTTCCCATTCTATTACCTTTCCTCTCTAATTATTTGTTTACAATACCGTGGTTCCCATGCCTGCTTCCTCCAATAAATTAAAGGGCCCTTTTTACCTATTCTCTGTAGCCATAACTGCAGTCATCCTTATCGTCAGAATCTCCCTTCCCAATTTCCATGCTGGCTTAGTTCTTAGTATATTTTCCATTACTTTATGAATGTAATATTCTATATGACTGCTATTCTCCTTAAGGATCCGGATCCCAAATCCCACCATATCCATAGGCAAGAACTTCTGGTTGCCTCGGTTTTTTTATCTTTTGTTTGGTCTCTTCCCAGATATCCTTAGCTGACATAACAGAATCCTTTTTAACCCATGCTCTTAAATACTTCATTTTATTATGTCCCCATAAATATGGGTATTGCTGAACCAATTAATTTGTAGATACACAGTTTACAACTATAGGCTTTGTTTTATCTTCATTAATTTTATATTATGAAAAAACATGGAACTGTCTCGGAATGTTCCACAGCACTGAGATGTCTTTCTCTGGTTTTATCAGGTACAAAACAATATTGTCTGCAAATAAAGCCAACTCTTCTTGATTGCCATTATATCCATGAATTTCCATATCCCTTGTTTTCTTTGCCAATGGTTTTAAATATAATGCAAATAACAAACAGGAAAGAGGGCACCCCTGCCTAGTTCCTCTCTTCAGACACCATTCATCTGAGAGCAACTCACCCACTTTGATTTTTGCCTCCAATCCCTTATATATCCCTCTAATTAACCTTATTATTATATGAGAGAATGCAAATTCTTTAATTTTGGCAACACCTTTGGCATTCTTTTAGCCAATATTGACATAAACATGGTTTAAAACTGAAATTGTCCTATAAGAAGTTGGATATGATGGTTCTTTACCATTTAAGTATTACAGCCACCACAAATTTCTTCCAGGATGTTTGTGCTTCCCCTCCTTTTAAAATACTGTTAAACTAAACCTTCCAGATTCTTAGCACTTTCTTTCTTCCTAGCTGCTCAACTACCACCAGAATACAGAATATCATCTATTCCTGGAGACTTTCCTGTGGATAGGTTATACATAATCATTTTTATATAATTTCCTGCTATCTTAACTGTTAATTGTTGAGCCTCGTCGATCTCTAACCTTGTCATATTGCTTGGGGCTTGGATCTTAGCTGTTGGAAACTGCCGGCTCGGATCCAATGTGGATCTGATAACCCATAGGTTGATGCACAAATGAAGTTAACTACTTCAGATTTAATGTTTACTAAAGGCAAATATATATAAAAGCTGTTTTTCACTTCTGGGAGGAAATAGCAATAAGAAAAGAACATACAGCAATCACTGTAAGTGGCAGCACAGGCTGTAACATGCACTTTAGCATCGGTAATCTTACTTTTACGGTAGGTAATATCTGTGGGTGCAGCTGTTGACTTGGGGCAATTGTTCCTATCTGGAGGGTTAAACTTCATTTTTTGAAGCTGCACATAGTTTTGTGTGTTTTGAGTTAATAGCTTAAGGAGGTACACTGAAAATTATTAATTTTATTTTGTTTGTAGAAGGGTTTTCATTAAAACAAAAAGTCTCTATATGTGGGATATTGGTTCAAACAGAGATAAGAAATATTTGTGTAAAAGATCAGCCTGCTAAATATTAGTGAGCACGTATAACATAAAATGTTGGAATATAGAGCTGATAAGTATATTTTTTGCACTTTAACTGTTCAGTGTTTCTTAACAGTACTGCACAGTATATTTTTTGCTTGACTAAATTATTTGCTTATCTGTGTCTGCATTTATATATTTGCTGACCTGTGACTGAATTTTGTTTCCCGATTTGAGTTGGAATTTTTCTGTTAAGGCATTTGGCACAGCACTTTAGCTTGAACTAACTGGCTCCACACAGGGAGTCCCATTTATAGCTCTCTGGGGCAGCAGGGAGTTTGTAGTGAACTCATTCCAGGGTGCTCAGTCTGGTTGACATGGGCATCCTTAGACAATGTAGCAACTGTATCTGATTATCTCAAGTTTTGGCTTTTATATTGCTGGTATAAAAACATTATCTTTGTGTGAATTTCTGCATATCATTGCTAGAAGCTCCATTGTGCCTAACAGAGTGCTTCTCAATCTGGAAATATAGAGCCAAGTATATTTTTTGCACTTTATCTAACTGTTCAGTGTTTCTTAACAGTACTGCACTGTTTATTTTTGCTTGACTGAATTATTTACTCGTCTTTGTCTACATTTATATATTTGCTGACCAGTGGCTGAATTTTGTTTTTTTCCCACCCTCCTACCTGAATGCTGTTGTGTTGTTAAAGTTGGCGGCTTTTCCAATTGCCCACCCCTACTGTAAAATTTGATCTGGGACACTCCTCCCAGTCTACAATATACAGAGATCATTTGGTAAGGCCAAACCCCTTAGTCCCTTCACCTTGAATTATCTTCTGTTCCTACACTCTCCCTTTCCATATATTTTTCTGTATTTGTGTTTCTTCCTACTATATTACTTCATTTTGCTTTTTCCTGCTACTTGTTGCTTGTTCTCTAAGGTGTCCAATTGCATCTTTTCTGTTGCATTTATTACTGCTCGTTTACAGCCTGTCTAAATTGTAAGTGTTATTCTAAGCCTCTTAGTATTGTTTTAAGCACTTGGGCTTGAGGCCTACCCCTTAGCTCTCCCTGGCCTTTCTCCCTCAAATATGGATTGACAACTTCCTACAGTTTTTCCTGCCAGTCTGGTTGATATGGGCATCCTGAGACAGTGTAACAACTGCCTCATGTACATGGACAACCATCTACTCCTGGCCCTCTACAAGAAAAATCTTGATGAGTGGATGGGAAATAGAAAATTCACCCCGGGGATCACTCCAGTAGCTCTACTCAACAGAGACATTGGGAACTAAGCTCGGGTGTCACATTGCCAGGGTAATCCTATGGGCTAGGCTTGTAAAGGCTCCAGAGCCATTAGCCTAGTACACACCTATGAACCTATGAACCATCACCTAGGAAAACAATTTATGAGAAATGCAATTACATTACGAACCTAGAGTCCATGGTCTCTCTCCCTCTCAAGTCAGTATATTTGGCACCGAGAAGGTTCTCAACACAATCACTACACCTCAAACACCACCCACACCTACACAGCATACACCTGCAGAGGTCCTCAATATAAATATTCCCAAACAAAGGAAACCTCTGAGGCAAAAACACACACAATCTCCACAGCCATCCACACCATATACCATGTATAGTCCATACACCTGTATCTCATAGCCACTAAGGCTTAACCATAAACTCAACATATTAGTCAGAGGAGACTCCGTTGTGAGACACACAGATGTGCCTCTCATCAGGATGGATAAGGAGAAAGTCACAGTTAGTTGTCTGTCTGGGCCCAGAATCCACCATATCACATACACACTCAGGTTTCTCAACAACAGGTACTATTATGACTCTGTCATAGACAATGTTGGCATGAATGACTTGAGACGTACTTCTCTGGACTATATGAAGAAAGACATGACTGAGCTCACTGATTACTATCACCCAGAATGATGCCTCAATACAAACAGAAAATGATTGACTAACAACTGGCTTAGTTTCTGGTGCCATTCCAGGGAGATCCAGTACTTGACAGCCTGAAAGATATGATCAACAGACCATGATGCTTTGCCAGAGATAGCCTGCATCTGTCTCACCTGGGCTTCGGGCTTCTGGCAAAGGCTCTTGCCTCCCCATAGTGCCTTTTTTTAGGAAAAGTGATAAGGTTAAAACTACCAAAATATAAATTTCAACAAAACACAAATTAAAGGTCATGATGCTAAATGCTAGGAGTCTAAACATGAAACTGCACTCATTGCAAGCATTTTTAACCCTGGAAAATGCTGACATCTGTGCAGTCACAGAAACCTGGTTCAAATCTGCAGAGGACCCCAGCCTTACCTGGTTACTCATCCTATCATATATTTAGACCCCAAACTGTGGGCGGTAAAGCCAAAGGAGGTGGAGTTTAAATAAATATTAAAGACACACACACACACAGACACACACACAGACACACACACACACAGACACACAGACACACACACATCCAGGCTGGTCAAACAGTATGACGCACTGGACACACTCCAGGTGCAGTTAACTATTGACAAGACCCTTACTCAAATCATAGCTAGCTACTGGCCTCCAAACTTGACTCAATATGCTCAATCCACCTATTTGGACCTGTTCAAATCTATCAAGATTCAACCCTTTACCTTGATCCTGGGTGACTAACTACCCAAGCATAGACTGGAAAAACTACTCATGCCAGAACACAAATGCCCAGAGATTCCTCGATTTTGTCAATGCAAATGCCTTGGAACAGCTAGTCGATAATATCTTGGACTTGGTATTAACCAACATGAGTAACCACTGCAGCATCCCTAAAGTATCATCCTCCCTGGTGAGATCCAACCATAAACTGGTCATGTTGAAGTCACCATCTCCCCCAACCCCCCTGTAGCTTGGGTCACACATAAAAACTCCAAAGCTGATTACAGCCTCCTGAGGAATGGCATAAACAGCTTCACAGCCCCCTCCCCCTCTGTAGGAACTGGCACAATTATCTAAAACTACACCAAAGCACTATACAAGCATTTGTACAGATGCATGCAATCAGGAATACCCAAAAGGATTAAATCATCCTCCGCAAGGAAGAGTAAACATGTCTGGTGAACAGCTACAATAAATAAACTCTAACAAAAGGAAAAAATTGCCGCCAATTGGAAGCAATGTCTCCTTAGCCTGAACAAGCAAATAGGCGAACTAGTGAAATCCTTCAAAGCAAACTTTGAGTCCAAATTGGCCACATATACTAGAGACAATCATAAGGCTTTCTTCACATTATGTCCACAACCTTAAAAGAAGCACACAGATTTGTTTCAGAACTGGTGGTCACGGACACCACATATACAAATGCCATAGCTATATCAAACTTGGTGGCTAACAGATTTAATGAAAACATCACCCCTCTGCCCCACCATCAGTAAATCAGGACATCCCCAAGTACCTGCCCCCCTTCCCCTTATATCTAGGGAACAGGTCATCATTGCTGTCTCAAAGGCAAAAAATACAGCCTCCATGGGGCCCGATAACATCCCAGGCTGCATCCTACGTGAACTCAGGCAGGAACTTGCAGCACCATTAGGTGCCCTATTCAACCAAAGCCTGAGTATTGTCTTCATCCTAGCTGAGTGGAGGACAGCCACTGTCATCCCTCTGCACAAAGGAGGAGCGTCCACTGATCTGGGAAATTACAGACCCATCAGCCTAACTAGCCTGATCTGTAAGGCCATGGAACGGATTATCATGCCTGTTAAATTTAGTTGACTTCTTTAAGACAGTCACCAAAGCCATGGACGAGAGGAAGACGGTGCACACTGCCTACCCTGACCTGGCCAAAGCCTTCAACACTCTTTCCCACTTGGGCATAACAGATTAACTTTCTCAACTAGGCATCAATCCGTATGTTACCAGAAGGGTAGCAAACTGGCTCACTGACAGAACCCACCTAGTCAAAATAGGGAAAGACACCTCAAGCAGTAGACCCATAACAAGTAGTGTACCGCAAAGTTTGGTCTTGGGGCCTCTGTTACTTGGGATATACTTTTTTGAGGTGCAGGCCAAAATCAATGGGCTATATCTGACCAGGTTTACAGATGCCTGCAAGCTGGGTGATGCCATCAATTCCCCTAGTGATGTGGACATCCTCTAAGAGGGTCTCACCCAGACAAATTACTTGTGCCAGAAATGCATCATCACCCCTTTTGGGGAGCGTGACGTCCCCACAAATTATCACATTAATAACGTCCTAAGCATGCAATCAGTCGTGAGGGATTTGGGCATCCAGGTTGACAGCAATCTGACTTTTGACCACTATGTTGCTTCTATTGTATGAAGAGCCTTCTACATCGCTCACCTCATAAGTAAGGGTATCACATCCATGGATAAGGTCATAACATCCCTGTATTCTTTCCTTATAAGGCCCATTATTGAGTACAATGCCCCTTTTGGCATGTACCTCGCAAAGCACATGCAGCAAACATATACCATACACAGGCTAAAATCCCTATCCCTCTACTCAGTTTCATACAGACCTCAGAGGTGACCTTTGTCTGGCATACAAGGCACTCTCAGACCCCATCTTGATGGGACTGCTGCATATCCCAAGTCACGCTCCACTCAAGTAACCCGCACGCGCAGCCTAAACCTGGTCTGGGACATCAACAGGACTTGTTTGCGGGACAGATTTGTGTCCCAGAGACTCCCCCATCTGTGGAATAGACTCCCTCTCCATGTCACGCAGAGTACCTCTTTACTCCTTTTTAAGCGCAACCTAGATAACTGGATGGGCAATGGAAAATACACCCCTACGACTCCACCCATATTCCTGCTGGACAGGGGCATCGGGTACTGGCTTGTCTAAACATGGGCTAAACTCTTGGCTAGGCTTATAAGGGCCTCAGGGCCAATAGCCTAGTAACTTCCTATGATCCTATAAATACACATTTAAAAAATGACATGTACAATAGGTGGGAACAACAGCTTTTTATCATAATGGCTACAATATCCATATTTGCTTAGATTAGAAATTAAATGGCCTTAAAGGTACAGACCAAAAGGAAAAATACTGAATTATTGTAAGAAATGCAGAGTGCAAATAGCAATCTGCAGGAGACACATTTGGAAATAAATGAGCATGTGAATTTGATAAAGAAAGGAATTCAGTAGAATATCGGAGACACAGGAATAGGGGAGTAACTGTACTATTTTGCTACAGGAGCTCCAATAGTGATAGAAAAAGGAAAAAAGAATGGTACATTTGTGGCAGTAAGGGTCCACTGACAAGGGAGGAGGATTATGCTGCCATGTACTTATATTACACAAAAAATTGCTATTATGGAGCTTAAGAACATTTTGAGAGAAATTATCAGCTTTCAGCAGGGAATATTTACTTATAGGAGGGGACTGGAACTTCATTTGCAACAGTGAGGATGTATTTGGGGGCCTAGAAGAGAAAATATAAAACAATGTTGACTTCTGAAGAAATGTATGAAAATATTTGGTATGGAAGATGTGAACTCATCAGTAGGAACACATAGATAATTTACATAATACTCCTCAAAGCATAACAACTGGGCTAGACTACAAATAAATTATATTTCATAGGAACATGTGCATTTAATGGAAAGTTTCAACACACACATCAAATAACTACTTCAGTTCAGGCATCAATAAAAACTAAGATAAAATGCAGTATAATGAAGTAATAATGAGACACTGTTACTTTTCCACCTACCCGTTAAAAAGAAAGTAATTTAAGGAATGGGTAGTAGAAATTATTCAAGAGTTACTACTGCAGGTTAGAAACTTGTTTAAAAGTTACAGCTAGCGAACGGCTAAAATGAATGTGGAGTTTAAAAATAGGGTAGGGAAAAAATGAAATGAAATGTGGTTCAGAACTAACAAGAATTATTTAGAGTGGCTTACAAATGTTAAAGCATTGCAGAGCACAGTACAAAATCGATTATCCGAACTAACTGGGACCTAGGGTAGTTCAGAAAATCAAACTATTTGGATAATCATATATATAATTGAACTGGCTAAAAAAAACTTCTAAAATCTTGTTTTTTCTGCATGCAGGGAATACACTTTTCAACCATTCAGTGATTCCAGTGGACAATAAAGAATATTTTTCACGCATGAGAGGCTTACAAGCACAAAAAACATGCACAAGCAAATACATATAACATTTACATATTCAGACTTTATGATTTTTCTTATCTGAACCTTAGGAAGGGTGTGTTTGGATAACTGACATTTCGGATAATCGACTCTCTACTGTAGAATGTTACAAAGTAGAGCTGCAACTGCAAAGTGCTAAAGAGAAACTAAAGGAGTGACTGGACAATATGCATGAGTTTAGAAAAATTGTTGTTAAGCAGCTGTTTCTGATGACTCCAGAGAACAAAAACTTTTAGCACAAGGACTTGGGCAACAGAAAGTAGAAAGGGTTGTTGCAAAAATTAGGGAGCCTTTAAAAAGAAAAATAACAAGAGATCCTGTAGAGGTATTACAGATACTTTAGAAATTTTATGAAAATTTGTATAAAAGAGACAAAAATAGAAATCAAGAAAGAACACAAATGAAAGGGTTTATATGGAAGACTTAAGTATACCAAGGTTAGAGGTAGATAAAGCTCAACAATTAGCAGTTAAGATAAGAGAAGATGAGTTAAACACATGATGTTTACTCAATCTGCAGGAAACTCTCCAGGAACAGATGGTATTCCTGTGGAAGTTTGGACATTAGGAGGAAAGAAAGTGATAAAGATCTGGAAGAATTTGTTTAACAGTATTTTTAAAAGGAGGAGAAGCACCAACATCCTGGAAGAAAGCAGTGGTGGCTGTAATACCTACAGACAGTAAAGAGCCATCTGACCCAAATTCATACATTTCCATTTCAATTTTAAACCATGATTATAAAGTGTTTTGGTCTATAGTAGTTAAAGAATGGCAAAGGTATTGCCTGAAATTGACAGATTAAAGTGAGAGGGTTCCTCTCTCATAAGTTGTGTCTGGACAGAGGAACTAGGCAGGGGCATCCCCTTTCCCTTTTGTTAACAACTTTACATTTAAATTGGCTAAGAAAACAATGGACTCAAAAATTCAAGGATATAATTGGTATAGTAATCAAGAAAAACTGGCTTTATTTGCAGATATTCTGTACCCTATAAATCCAGAAAAGTACATCTTAGTGTTGTGGAACTTTCTGAGACAGTTTCAGATCTTTTGGGGTTATAAAATTAATGAAGATAAAACAATGGCTATAACTGTAAATGATGTACCTATACATGAATTCATACAGCAATACCCATATTTATGGAGACACGATAAGATTAAGTATTTAGGAAGATGGATTAAACGGCCTTCTGTTATGACAAACAGGGATATGTGGGAAGAGACTAAACAAAAGATAATATAAAATATGAGAAATTGGAAGCAATATATAAGCAATGAAAATGATTTTAGTCTGTTTAGTTTTATATACATATTGGGCGGCCACGGTGGTGCAGCGGTTAGCGTTGCCGCCTCACAGCAAGTGGTTCTCCGGTTCGATCCTCAGCTGGGGTGCCTTCTGTGCGGAGTCTGCATGTCCTCCCTGTGGTCGCGTGGGTTTCCTCCGGGTGCTCCGGTTTCCTCCCACATCCCAAAGACATGCTATAGGTGGATTGGACACACTAAATTGGCCCTAGGTGTGAGTGCGTGCATGTGTGCGCCCTCTATGGAAGGTTGGGCGCCGGGCTGGCAACTCGACACCGCAAAACTCCACTGCCAATCATGAGCGGACAGTGATCCGCTGTGGCAACCCCTAACTGGGAAAAGCCGAAAAAAGAAGAAGTTTTATATACATATTAGGCATATTTTTTACCAACCAGAGGGGAAGTTGTAGACAATAATAAAGAGTTGAAGGAATTTATCTGAAAGGGGAAAATGGCAAGGGTGATGTGGAATAAGTTGATCCTTCCAAATCAACAAGGTGGTTTAGTATTACCCGATTTACATGACACTTTAAAACTACACAGTTAAGGTAATATACACAATACAAGCAGAAAGTTATAATTCAAAGTGGTAAGGGGTGATCCTGAAGCAGGGGGGAAATTCAAGAAATAAGGAGAGAGTGGGATTTTGGATACAGATCATTAAGAAGAACCACAGCCATATATAAAATATTATATTTATAAAGTAGCCAAAAGTTTTCTAAGTAAGCCAACTAGACAATGGAAAAGGGAGATTTGCTGACAGAGATGACTGCAAGAGCGGACTAGAATTTACTGCAGAAAATTGGCAAGGGAACCAAGGTACTGGGTGCAAACAGCTAGAGAGGGAAAGTAACAGAATGAGATGAGGCCAAGAAGACATTTGGACTACAGGCTAGAGACAGCCTTCCCTTCCACGGATTGGTACCAGAGTATAGGCAAAGAGAAAGGAACAGGGAAATCCCTAAGTAAAAGAGCTGCTCTGGTAGAGTTTTCAGTTGCATCTAGAAAAGAACCTGCTGTCAAAGGGACAATTAGTAGGGCATACAAAATGCTGCATGATAAATATAAGAATCAATCAAATGAGATTAGACAAGATTGGGAATAGAGATTAGATGAGCAATTTACAAGGGAACTGGGAGGGCACACATATGGCTCCCAAGTATGCAACAAAGTTTAGAAGGTTTAGGATTTTTGCATGGAAGTGTTTACAGAAGTATTTTTGTACCCCAAGCAGACTCCAAAGAATATTACCTCAGGTACTTGTTAGACGTGTGATGGGGAAGAAACAGGTAACTGGTAGCATATGTTTTAGGAGTGTAATGAGTTGGCAGATTTTTTAAAAATTCCCTACAGAGTATTCTGTCAGAAATATTGGGTGAGCAAATGGGTGTAACTAAGGAAATGATTATTTTGAGCTGGGACACAGGATCTGAATTGCCAAGACATAAGTAAGGCCTTAAGTTTAATTCTGGTGGCTGACAAAAAAAGTAATTACTAGAAAATGGAAGTCAAACTCTAACCAAACTGTATTTGAAGTACTGAATGATTTAATGGAGTGAGATCTTTATGAAATGGAAGATGCAAACGACATAGAAATACATAGGAATTGTAGGAACAATACACGCCAAATAATGTTTTGGAGGAGGAGTGAGGTTTAAGGGAAGGCAGGCATTGATCAATTCATGTAATTTTGGACTGATAATAGTTATAAAAAAGAATGGGAGGTATAATGTATGCAACTGAAAACATGTTAATGTTTCTTTTCTGTTGTATTAATGCAGGTTTGCCTATGTCTTAAGTGATAATTTAATAAAGATGTTAAAAATGAGACTAAAATATCTCTCTCTTTTTTACACACACAGAAAATAAAATTGCAAGCATCTAACTACAGGTTCACCCAAGTTACACAAGCACAAATAAAGGATAAAGTGCAAGTAAGTTGGAATTCTACATACCAAGACTATGTTGTCACTATGTCTTTTTTCATTTATCCTGAAGGAAGTACCACACAATTCAGTGTACTGGAAGCTGTCAGAATATATTTGGCCATCTTAGCCCAGACCACTAAGGCCTTGCTTCAAGTGCCAGAAGGGGTGAAAAGTTAGAGACTGCAGCAAGCAGTCATCCTCAGGTGGTTTGGATTTTTTTTAATTAATGCCCTACACATCAGATCCACCCCATTCCAAAATGTACCATGGTATCGGTAAAGAGAAGGCTATGGTCTTTCTGCTAGTGCATGCCCTCAATTTAGCAGAGTTGAGGACCCCAATTTACAGCACAGGCTGTAGCTTCTGTATGAAGCCAAATCCCTACCCCTGAGTAAAACTACCACTACTTTCTACCCCACCAAGCTTACTCATCAGGAAGTGAGTGTGGTGTGTTAGTTGAACCCAGGTCACCTCAGTCACACTCAAGAAAATATCTCAGTCACAGTGCTAGTACTGTCAGAACTTTTAATTATATTTCACATCAGAACCACAACTGGTACTCTGACATGGACATGGTTTTCTACAGACTCTACTTTTGTACCTCTAAATAGAGACTTAGCATCTGCCTGCTTCTGAACTGTTTTTCCCTGCTAAATAGCTTGGGTTATCCCATGCATGAAATATGCATTTCTCCTCTGCCACTCCCACAAAGGGATAAGCTGACTTTGAACAGCATTCCATCACTCATAACCACAGCATACCATTCAATAACAATTTTTTCTCTCCCTGATGACTATCAAGCTAGGCTACTGACTGGCCCCTTCTTCACCCCTTGGGTGAGAGTCAACCGAATAAGTGGTCATACACTCAAGCTGCCATTAGGATTTTCTATTAAATGGCCCTAATCCCATCCTTATGGTGATGTAAACACCTGTGCCATACTTGGGGCATGCACAATTTTCCCATGGCATGTTTATACTCTCATACATACACAGCCTAAGAGCTAACATCACTGGCTTGGAATCATTAAGCCTATGTTACTCGGTTCTGTGACCAATGTGAACATGTAAAGCTTTATTTGTAAAGGAACAACTGGCTTGACTAGGACTACCAGCTTCCTCCCCAGAATGTGTAGCTGGCATAAACTATTCAACCCAATTCTCCCTGCCTGGCAGTCAAGTGCTCAAGCTGCTAACTGATCTTAGGTTGTCTGGGTCACAGTCAGGGATTCAGCCCTCTACATCACAGAGTATGATGGAAGTTTGTTCTCAGACAGTTCTTCAGTGACAGAAATTGTTTGGCCACTGGAGTCAAAAATGGAAAGATGTCACTGTACTACATTAGCAGACAAGCCAGATGCAATATTTCTGTTTACTACATAGCTATTTTTTGTTTTAAGCCTCACCTGGTTTTTCTGTGCCAGTTCCTTTGTTTTCTGCAAACTTCCTGATCAGGTTTTCAATGCCAATATTTTCAACATTTTGTTTGAACTCTTCATAAACCTAAAGAGCAAACAGTATGATTACTTAAGGCTTAGATGGAAAAAGAATCATAGAAACTTTGGCCCTGAAAAAAGGAGTGAAGTCTGTAAGTGAGATGTGGTGACTGCATCTTCAGACTGAGATCAGTGTGTGGGTGAAGATAAAACAATACAGACAGCTAAACAAACCTGTTATTCCTGAACAAGACTTTAAAGCCTCTTGCTTTAGGAACATCAGTCAAGCACAACTGTAGGTTAAACAGCAGTGCATTTAGTTAAAAATACGTAAGCATAAATCATTTCATAATCAGTAAATTGATCCTTTTGGGCCTTCTTCAGCCACAATCACATTCTGCATTATCTGTGAACCCAAACATCACAGACCTTCAACCACAACCCAGGCCACGAGGTGAAAAGAGAAACATGGACAATTAGGCAGAAAATCAACCGATGCGTCATTATGAGGAAAACTGAGCACCCATAAGAAAGTCCATGTGAACATGGACAACATGCAAACTTTACACAGACAGTAACTGTAAAGTCAGGATAAAATTCTAGCCCTTTAAGCATTGTGGCCTCAGTATTTGAACCACTGTGATCCCCCTAATTCAACCACCACCAAAATGACAAAATAAAAGTCAAAATGTATTCCTTCCCAATTTCATGTCAGTTTTGATGTACATGATTTCTTGTATTAAACAAGTGAGAAGGTTCTGGACAACAGAATCTCACTATTGCGTAATAATTTATTTCACTTTGCTGAAGAGATAAAACTCACCTAACTAATGGCCCTCTGCCAGTAGTAGTGCTGGAGGGAAAACTACAAAATAATGAAATAAATATGAAATATAACACCACAAATTTGGCTACTGGTATATACAGCTTTTATCTGGTCTAGTGCTTTGGCAACTACATGTATTCAAATGATTCACAAATACTTAGAAAAATAGTTTTATACAAGTTAAAACACCTAAAATCAAATAAAAATCAACCAATTAAACTTCAATTAAGTTAATTGTTCATTCTGCAGGGTGTCAAATGTATTGGAATTTAAAATCAATTTAGCTTTCTTCTTAATAATTCATTCTTATTTTAACATATTTAAATCATTACAACTGGAACAGGATTTTCTATACTTTTATTCCTAACATACTAACATGATCTTGTATTTGTTTTCTAAACTGTCATCATTTTGGTTGTCCTATATAAGACCATTAACCAAAAAAACAGCACCCAAACGAAACTACAGGTCGCTAGTCTCTCTAAAATGCTTTATTCGATAGTATATACAAACAGTTCAGCGCTTTCATCAAAATAATTTTGACTTCATCAGAACAATGACATTCTCAAATTCTCAACTAAAAACGTTACAAAAATAAAAATATAATTATAATATATTTTTATATTTATATTTTTATTTTTGTAACATGTTTTTATAAAACACTTTCTTAATTGTGGTCAGTCATTTAAGGGGTTAATTATTTATTTAAATTGACTGTATGGTATTGGTTGAATACTTGTCCAATCTGAATTATTTGAGGGGTATTTAATTTTGTCATTTGAGAATGTTATTGTTCTGATGAAGTCAAAATTATTTTGATGAAAGTGCTTAACAGTTTGGATGTACTATCGAATAAAGCATTTTAGAG
Organism: Protopterus annectens; assembly: GCF_019279795.1. Taxonomy (NCBI): domain Eukaryota; kingdom Metazoa; phylum Chordata; order Ceratodontiformes; family Protopteridae; genus Protopterus; species Protopterus annectens. Next base: position 859,705,784 of record NC_056744.1, read on the forward strand.
AGACTAGTGACCTGTGGCTTCGTTTGGGTGCTGTTTTTTTTGGTTATTTGTTTTGCTTCACAGCATCTACCATTGCCTATATAAGATCATCCATATAAACATGAAATTAAACATACTACACCTTTGTATTACATCTGCAATAACTTCTAAATATAAACTTCTTCTTAATATAACTAATCTTACAAATATTCCATGCCCTGTATAAAACAGGGACATGTAAAACTTCTTTTCACTTCTTTCAAAATCAGTTCAGCTGCAGAAATAAAGTAGAGGTAAGGCTCCAGGTCTCTTCAAGCAATTTTATTATCAGGTTACACAAGCGCTTTCACCATTTGGCTTCTTCAGGTGTATCAAACAACTAAATTATACCTGCATTTATACTAACCATCACATAGTCACCTGCTAAAGTTCTTAAAGACATATATACTTTAAAACTTTAAAAACATAATACGTATAGACAAATTACTTTTTACATACACTTACTATATAAAATATTTTTTAATAAAACATATAAAAACTATATAAAAAACTTAATGAACATTTAAACTACCTACGCAATGATCTATTTTTTAAAACAGGTCTTAATGGAATATAATCATTTAGACCATGTCCATTATTTGCTCTTACTATCCATTTGGTTTCCAAATTTTCTGTTCTCACTTTAACATCACCACCCCTTACATTTTCAAAGCATCTACCTATCACCCTAAAAGTAAAAAAGTGCTGCATACTGGTCTCCTTAACATGTTTAGCTAAAGCATTAAACGTGCTCCCCTTTTTAATGTGGTATACATGCTCTCTAATTCTATCCCGTAGTAACCTATCCATTTTCCCTACATGAAATTTATTGCAGGTCTTGCAGGTAGCCAGATACACTACATGGGGGGAGTCACATTTAGCACTGGTTCTAAAAGTGTATACTACCCCTGAGTCGGGATGTTGAAAAATAATACTTGTGTCTATAAACCTACAGAATTGACATTTAGTACATGGTTTTGTACCCAAACTGTTACTCTGTAGACTATAATCTCTAGGGGTACATAACTGTTTTTTTAAGGATTTCTTGTTCTTAACGGTGAACTGTGGAAATATAAAGTTTTATTTCTTTATTTCTGCAGCTGAACTGATTTTTCATTTCCTTCTGAGGTACCTGGTTGCTGTTGTGACTGTTTTATGCAATAACTTCTTTCAAAATGACTATGTACCAACATAACTGCTAAACTTCTAGCTCTTCTATAAGATATCATAAGCCTCAAATAATAAAATCATCACACAGAATATACCAATATTCTCTCAAGCTTCTGTCTTAGAAAATAATGTATATTCTGTAATAAAATATACATTGTATCAATATTCCTATAAAACATATATTCATTATTTAATAATTAATTTCTATTTTTTTACTAACTTCTAAATAAGCTGATTAAACTTCACCTGCTAAATAACTTTTTTAAAAAACGGATCATCTGGTATACTATCAGAATATGGAATAGCACTTACTCAAAAATGATGTTGTCAAATGCACTTTTTTTTTAAGTGCTAAAATTGAGAACTGAAATATTCTGAACCAATATTGCCGAACGTAAGGATTTCATTGGCTGTAATGAACTGTTTCCGAATACTGATCATCAGGGTACTCATTTTCGTCATTCTTGCTTTCCGACATTACCAAATTTAACACTACCATTCAATTATTACATCAAAAAATATTACGACTTTCAATATTATGATAACAAACACATCTAAAGATTTTTTTACAAAAAATAAACCATTTACTAAAGAGTCTTCTAGCTCTCAACAGTTCACCTTTAGGGAGAGCCAATAAAAAGAAGTTATGTACTCACATATACAAAGGTTCCATGTTTGTTGTCCTTGATCTCACCTTCCTTCTTGCTGTTTGGGTTCGGAGCCAATCCTCGTCTTCAACTCAGCCGTATACAATAGCTCGAGAGCTTTTACTGGCTCGAGGCTAGAACCTATCCCAGCATGCCTAGCGGTAGTTACCCAGACCTCGTTTGTGATAACCCTGCACTAGACCATACAAATAGACAAGAGATGTACTCTATTTTACATATCAGATGACACCTACATATAAAGGTGTAACCCCTCTGCAACAGTAATAGGAGTAGACTAAGACTAACCATGAGGCATGGTATAAAGGTAACCCAGCCAGTATAACCAATAAAAACAAAGGATTCCTCTTGATCCTCCAAGAAGGGGGAAGGAGGGTGGGACGCAAGAAGGAAGGCGAGATCAAGGACAACAAACATGGAACCTTATGGTGAGTACAAAACTTCTTTATGTTATGTTGTCCATATCTCGCCTTCGTTCTTGCTGTTTGAGACAGCGTCCCCAGCACCTGATTCTTGAGTGGCTCACTGGAAAAAAACTCTTCAGGACTGTGGAACCAAAGGATGCCCTGTTCTGGTAGGCCACATCTACTTTGTAATGAGTGATAAAAGTATGAGGATTAGCCCATGTAGCTGCTGCACAGATCGAATCCAAAGACAGTCTGGCTTGAAAAGCAAAAAAGGTAGCAAATGCCCTTGTTGAGTGTCCTTTTATTTTCCCTGGAAGTTTTTGTTTACACAACTCGTAGACATGTTTTATAGTGTCTGAAAGCCACTTTGATAAAGTCACCTTTGAGACTGCAGAACCTTTTTTATTGTCCGCAAAGAATATGCACAATTGGTCAGATTTTCTAAAGTCCTTGGTCTTGTGTAAACAGAAATGTAACTGTCTATGAATGTCCAACTGATGAAGCTTATACTCTACCTTGTTGCCATGATTGGGGAAGAAAACAGGAAGGTCTATGGATTGATTCAAATTGTAGTCAGAACATACCGTGGGTAAGAAAGAGGGGTTGGTTCTGAGAAAATCACAATCTTTTTGGAAAATAAAGGACGGGGGATGAATAGATAAGGCCTGTAATTCTGAAACCCTTCTAGCTGAGGTAATTGCAACCAAGAAAAGGGTCTTCCAAGTCAGAAATTTGAGCGGACAAGAAGCAGATAGTTCAAAGGGAGAAAGAATCAGAGCGTCTAAAACTCAATTTAGATCCGGGGGGGGGGGGTTGTCTTATTGTAGGTATTAAGAGGATAGTACCTCTTAGGAATGCCTTGCATAGCCTATGGGACATATTGGACCCCATTTCTCCCATATGGAAATTAGAAATGGCAGCTAACTGAACTCGGATAGTAGCTGAAGCTGCTCCTCGGTCAAAGGTTTCAGCAAGAAATTCAAGAATCTTTGAAATGGGAGCAGTAAAGTGATCAACCTGATTTTTGCCTGCCCAGCAAGAGAACCTCTTCCATTTACTAGCATAAAGTTTCCTAGTAGTGGGCTTATGGGAGGAAATCAAAATGTGTTGAACTGCTGGAGAAACATCGGGAAGCCTGGCTAAGACCGGAAGTGGAGAAACCAAGCTGCGAACTTGAGAGTTTGAATGGAAGGATGGCTAGCCCCTGACTGATGCATCAAAAGATCTGGCGCTGGGTCCAGGATCCAAGGCTCCCCCTGCAGGTGATGCCAAAGGAATGGGAACCATATCTAACAAGGCCAGTAAGAGGCAATGAGGATTAGCTTGCAACCCAACGAAGAACCTTGGGGATCAAGGGAAAAGGTGGAAATGTGTAAAGCAGTCCCAGGGGCCAATTGTGAACAAGTGCGTCCCTGGGTGACTGTCCTGGTGGTGGGACTACGGCAAAGTAGCTGCTACATTTGTTGTTGAGGGGGCTGGCAGATCGCAGCATGGCCAGCCACATTTGCGAAAAATCAAGTCTGCAACTTCCTACTTCAGGGACCACTCGTGAGACATCAGGATAGCCTGACTGAGCTTGTCCGCTATCATGCTGGATTTCCCCAGGATGTGCATTGCAACCAGAAAGCGTTGGGAAGACATCGCCCACTGCCAAACTCGTAGAGCCACTCGACACAAGGGGTTAGATCTAGTTCCACCCTGTTTGTTGACGTACCATACTACCGACATATTTTCCATCTGAATTGCTATAGTCCCTGTAGGAAGAGGTGAAGTTCTTGCAATGCCAGAAGCACCGCTCTCATCTCCAGGACATTGATGTGCAAGTGATACTTGCTACACTTTGCTGTGAAGGAAAGGTTAGTTTGCTGTTATTTTTTGTATTTCTGTATTGCCTTTCTATATTTTGAATACTGTAGTTTGTTTTCTTTACCTTGTGTTTTGCTTGCATTCTGTTTAACAGCATATTAAAACTTCAAAAGAGACCACAGCTCTCTCTGTTCTGAGTCAGGCAGAAATAAGAACTGATTAATTAAGGACTCATTCATAAGACAGAAAAGGTCACTTAAGGTTAATCACTTGTTAACAGAGGGGGTGGAGCTAGGAACTAAAATTTCTATTTAAGGAGTAAACTAAAACATTTCAGAGCTTTACCAGAAAGGCTCATCCAGACTCTGCTACACTTTGCTGTGAAGGAAAGGTTAGTTTGCTGTTATTTTTGTATTTCTGTATTGCCTTTCTATATTTTGAATACTGTAGTTTGTTTTCTTTACCTTGTGTTTTGCTTGCATTCTGTTTAACAGCATATTAAAACTTCAAAAGAGACCACAGCTCTCTCTGTTCTGAGTCAGGCAGAAATAAGAACTGATTAATTAAGGACTCATTCATAAGACAGAAAAGGTCACTTAAGGTTAATCACTTGTTAACAGAGGGGTGGAGCTAGGAACTAAAATTTCTATTTAAGGAGTAAACTAAAACATTTCAGAGCTTTACCAGAAAGGCTCATCCAGACTCTGCTACACTTTGCTGTGAAGGAAAGGTTAGTTTGCTGTTATTTTTGTATTTCTGTATTGCCTTTCTATATTTTGAATACTGTAGTTTGTTTTCTTTACCTTGTGTTTTGCTTGCATTCTGTTTAACAGCATATTAAAACTTCAAAAGAGACCACAGCTCTCTCTGTTCTGAGTCAGGCAGAAATAAGAACTGATTAATTAAGGACTCATTCATAAGACAGAAAAGGTCACTTAAGGTTAATCACTTGTTAACAGAGGGGTGGAGCTAGGAACTAAAATTTCTATTTAAGGAGTAAACTAAAACATTTCAGAGCTTTACCAGAAAGGCTCATCCAGACTCTGCTACACTTTGCTGTGAAGGAAAGGTTAGTTTGCTGTTATTTTTGTATTTCTGTATTGCCTTTCTATATTTTGAATACTGTAGTTTGTTTTCTTTACCTTGTGTTTTGCTTGCATTCTGTTTAACAGCATATTAAAACTTCAAAGAGACCACAGCTCTCTCTGTTCTGAGTCAGGCAGAAATAAGAACTGATTAATTAAGGACTCATTCATAAGACAGAAAAGGTCACTTAAGGTTAATCACTTGTTAACAGAGGGGTGGAGCTAGGAACTAAAATTTCTATTTAAGGAGTAAACTAAAACATTTCAGAGCTTTACCAGAAAGGCTCATCCAGACTCTGCTACACTTTGCTGTGAAGGAAAGGTTAGTTTGCTGTTATTTTTTGTATTTCTGTATTGCCTTTCTATATTTTGAATACTGTAGTTTGTTTTCTTTACCTTGTGTTTTGCTTGCATTCTGTTTAACAGCATATTAAAACTTCAAAAGAGACCACAGCTCTCTCTGTTCTGAGTCAGGCAGAAATAAGAACTGATTAATTAAGGACTCATTCATAAGACAGAAAAAGGTCACTTAAGGTTAATCACTTGTTAACAGAGGGGGTGGAGCTAGGAACTAAAATTTCTATTTAAGGAGTAAACTAAAACATTTCAGAGCTTTACCAGAAAGGCTCATCCAGACTCTGCTACACTTTGCTGTGAAGGAAAGGTTAGTTTGCTGTTATTTTTTTGTATTTCTGTATTGCCTTTCTATATTTTGAATACTGTAGTTTGTTTTCTTTACCTTGTGTTTTGCTTGCATTCTGTTTAACAGCATATTAAAACTTCAAAAGAGACCACAGCTCTCTCTGTTCTGAGTCAGGCAGAAATAAGAACTGATTAATTAAGGACTCATTCATAAGACAGAAAAGGTCACTTAAGGTTAATCACTTGTTAACAGAGGGGTGGAGCTAGGAACTAAAATTTCTATTTAAGGAGTAAACTAAAACATTTCAGAGCTTTACCAGAAAGGCTCATCCAGACTCTGCTACACTTTGCTGTGAAGGAAAGGTTAGTTTGCTGTTATTTTTGTATTTCTGTATTGCCTTTCTATATTTTGAATACTGTAGTTTGTTTTCTTTACCTTGTGTTTTGCTTGCATTCTGTTTAACAGCATATTAAAACTTCAAAAGAGACCACAGCTCTCTCTGTTCTGAGTCAGGCAGAAATAAGAACTGATTAATTAAGGACTCATTCATAAGACAGAAAAAGGTCACTTAAGGTTAATCACTTGTTAACAGAGGGGGTGGAGCTAGGAACTAAAATTTCTATTTAAGGAGTAAACTAAAACATTTCAGAGCTTTACCAGAAAGGCTCATCCAGACTCTGCTACACTTTGCTGTGAAGGAAAGGTTAGTTTGCTGTTATTTTTTGTATTTCTGTATTGCCTTTCTATATTTTGAATACTGTAGTTTGTTTTCTTTACCTTGTGTTTTGCTTGCATTCTGTTTAACAGCATATTAAAACTTCAAACCACAGCTCTCTCTGTTCTGAGTCAGGCAGAATTTTTCCCCTCCCTCCCACCCATTTAAGTTGTCTTGTTAGATACCACTGTCTTTCTAGTTGCCCGCCTCTTATGTTAATCTGACCATATATCTCATTTCTCTCTACTTTCACTGGCTTATGTGAGTAATCACAAAACCATCACTTTTGAAATCCCACCCTTCAATTATTTAAATTTATTGGCCATCCTACAGTATTTCATAGTACCAAAATACAAAACTAACCACCCTTTCAGTCCATCTTGCTGTTTTAAAAATAGTAACTCTCCACTAAACCTTAACTTTTTAAACAGGTAAAACTCAAGTTACCTACTTTCATATCTAACTTCTCTAGTGCACACTGCAGAGTGCATTCTTTTCAATCTTACCTTTAAGCATCCCTGTTACTAGCACTTTCTCTAATACCTAAAAGATCATCTCTACTTGACTCCAAGTAGACTTTTCTCTATCTGTTAAACCTAGCACTTGCTCCTACAGTACTTATTACCTTGATACGGCACTCTTATAGATAGCACCCCAAAAGGCAAACCCCATTTCTCGGTCCTCCGTCCCCGAATCTCTTTTAAAGTTTTTTTGTCTAGTCCTTCTAGCATGTCGAGGGATCAGTTGCTAGTTTCCTCTCCTGCTCAGCTGGTGAACCTGGGAATATTGAGGCAATGCTACAATTGCCTCATGTACCTGAACAACCCTCTCCTCCTCCCACAAAACACAAATACATGCGAGAGATGCAACTATACGGCCAAACTGGAGGCTGAGCTCTCTCAACATAGGACTGGCAAGACCAGTCAGGAGGAGAAGGTTACCACACACACTACAGACCCAGTCTCACATAGTACCATCACAACCTCAAATCATACACATAAACACACAAAGACATACTCGTGGCTCTGATCAAAAATCTACCAAAACAGCAGAGGCCACCAAAGCAGACACCCAAACAACCACCACCTCAGAACACAACACCTGCAACACATAGACCTCACAGTCAGAGTGTCAAACAGTCACAGCCCTTAAGGCCAAACACAATGCCAGACACACTAGTCATTGGTGACTCCATAGTCAGACACACTGGCGTCCGCTCACCAGACTGAGTAAGGAGAAGGTCACAGTAAGCTGCCTGTCAGGCGCTAGAATCCGCCACATAGCAAGCACTCAGGTCTCTCAACAGCAGGTACAAATATGACTCAGTCATTGTCCACGCTGGTGTAAATGATCTGAGGCGTACCTCCTTGGACTACATGAAAAGAGACATTGAGGAGATCCCTGATTATGTAGCCCAGGCAGGTATGACCCTGACCTTGAGCAGTATCCTACCTTCACCAAGAATGATGCCACAATACAGAGATAAGATGATCAGCTTTAACAATTGGCTTAAACTCTGGTGTCATTCAAAGGGGATCAATGTCTGTCTGCCTGGGATGACATGCTGGACAAGCCACGCTGCTGCAAGGGCGGCTTGCACCTGTCACCCTGGGATTCGGATATTTGGCAAAGGCTCTTGCCACCCCATAGTGCCTTTTTAGGCAAGGCTCAAATTCTAAACCTACCACCCTAGAACACAAAAAGGAAAAAAACTAAGGGTAATGCTGCTCAATGCCAGAAGTCTAAATCTCAAAATGCACGCACTCGAGGCCCTTCTCAGTATGGAGAACATCGATGTCTGTGCAGTGACAGAAACCTGGTTCAAGGCTCCTGAGAGCACCCCAGCACTATCAGGTTTTACCTCTTATCATGTGTTCGGCCCCAAAATCCGGACAATACCAAGAAAGGAGGGTATCCATATTCATCAAAGACACCCACACCTCAAGACTGGTGGCAATGCGATGCATCGGAGACCATCCAGGTGCAATTAACCATAGGCAAGACTGCTCTGCAAATTGTAGCATGTTACAGGCCACCCTCACAAACTCAGGAACCTCACATGGCCTTCCTGAAAACACTAGAGGGATAAATGTATCACCAAACACCATCATACTAGGTGACTTCAATTACCCTAATATAGACTGGGAACACTACTCAAGCCCAAATACCCTAGCCCAAAAGTTCCTGGAATTCATAAACTCAAATGCCATGGAACAACTAGTCACCATCCCACAAGAGGAGAAAACATACTTGATCTCATCATCACGAACATGGGAGCACAATGTTCAACACGAAGTATACCCCTTACTGGTGAGATCAGATCACAAACTAATCTCGCTGGAGGTCCTCATCCCACCCCACCTGAAATAAAAGACCACAGTAAAGAACTTCTCAAAGCCGACTTCACACTTCTAAAGACTAGTGTGGTCTCCTTTAAGGCCCCGAGCCGACGGAAAACAGTACTCAAGCAGCTGAATCACTTACAAATGCCTTCTACCAGCACCTGCAGGACTGCATGGATAAGGCAATCCCAAGCAAAACAAAGACTCTTTGTACCAAAGGCAAGCGTCCACTCTGGTGGACCCCAGCCATAAACAAACTCTACAACAAAGGAGGAAGCTACTACAAGATAGAGCAAAATCCTTAAAAGGTAAGACACCCTTGATCACTATAAGTAAAAACTAAGAGCTCTCATAAAATCATCCAAAGCAAATTTTGAGAGAAAAATAGCTAAAGACTCAAAAGACAATCATAAGGCCTTCTTTAGCTATGTTAGAAACCTGGGAGGAAACTCCCAGATATGCTCAGAACTAGTTCAAAATGATGTGAAGATTACTGATCCTACAGACATTGCCAACATACTGGCTGACAGGTTCAGTGCAAACTTCTCCCCTCCCCAAAGGAGAGATATCTATACCAGCGATTGCAGCCCCAAACATCTCCAGCCCAAGTGAGAACTGCTCTCTCCAAAGCAAAAACACAGCATCCATGGGACCTGATGGTGTCCCCGGCTGTGTGCTCCACGAACTCAGCGAGGAATTAAACCCACAGCTAGGGCAGCTGTTTAATCATAGTCTTACCTCTGGATACGTGCCCAGGGGTGGCGCACTGCAACTGTGGTCCCACTTCACAAAGGCGGTGCCCCACCGACCCTGGAAATTACCGCCCATTAGCTTGACAAGCCTTATCTGCAAAGCCATGGAGAGGATCATAATGGACCTCATAAATAAAGACATAGGGAATTTGCAGACTTTGGATCCATCCCAGTTTGGCTTTGTCAAAGGCAGATCATGCCTTCTAAACTTGGTTGACTTTTTGAAACAGTCACCAAAGCCATTGATGAGGGAAAGGCAGTCCATAGAGCCTACCTCGATCTGGCGAAGGCCTTTGATACAATACCCCACTCGGGTATCATTGAAAAACTCATCAGCTTAAATGTTAACCCATACATCACAAGATGGGTTGCAAACTGGCTGAGTGACAGAACCCACAGGGTCAGAGTTGCTGGCGCCATGTCAGACTCAAAGCCTGTCACAAGTGGTGTACCACAGGGCTCAGTCCTGGGCCCACTCTTGTTTGGCATCTACTTTTCGAAGTACAAGCAAACACAGGAGGGTTATGGCTGACAAAGTTTGCAGATGACTGCAAACTGGGCCATAGTAGAAAACACATCTGACACAGATATCCTTCAGAAGGGTCTCACAGAAGCGGATAACTGGTGCCAGAGCCATGGCCTAAAGTTAAATGCCAAAAATGCATAGTCATACCCTTGGGAAAAACAAGGTTACCCCTAGCTACCAAATAGGTGGCAATCCACTGAGTACAGAAGAAGTTATCAGGGACCTGGGGACCCAGGTTGATAGTAGTCTGTCATTCGACACCCATGTAGCTAAAGTAGTTAGGAAGACCTTCTACATTGCCCACCTTATCATGAAGGGATTCTCATCTAGATCAAGGGAGGTCATAGTCTCCCTATACTCATCACTCATCAGACCAATGATTGAGTACAATGCCCCATTCGAATGTATCTGACCCGACACTTGCAGCAGCTGGAGAGGCCACAAAGTTCCTCACCAAAAGGATAAAGGGTCTCAAACATCTGTCCTATGCTGCCCGACTGAAAGAACTCCAGCTCTATTCAGTCGCAGCTTGCTCAGAGGTGACCTTTGCCTAACATACAAGGCCATGTCAAACCCAGATTTGATGAATATGCTTCACCTCAAAAAATCTAGATCCGTCAGAGCCACAAGGCGGAGACTTAAACCTCGACACGGCTATTAATAGGACGTGCTGGAGGGATAGATTCATCACCCAAAGACTCCCTATGCTGTGGAATAAAATCCCGGTATATGTGAGGCAGAGCACCTCGCTGGCCTTGTTCAAGAGAAATCTTGACCAATGGATGGGAGATCGCAGATATACCCCAGGGATTACCTCAGTGTCACTGCTCAACAGAGGCACAGCAAAATAATGGGTATAGTTCCCCATACTAAAGGGGTGGCGTAAGCCACAAAACTATGGGCTAGGCTTGTAAATGCCCTCGGGCAGATAGCCTAGTATGAACCTATGAACCTATGAACCTATAATTCCCTTGAACAGTCTATCCCAGATAATGCCTCCCCCACCCTATCTGGGAAGCGTCCATGGTCACTGTGGCTACAGGTTGGGGGGGGGGTGAAACGGCTTGCCTATTGTTACCATAGGGGAGTGAAGCCACCACTCCAGATCCTTTTTGCAGGATTCTGTGATCAGAATCTGATATGACATGGGTAAATCCTGGAATGACCAGAGTGCAAATAGGAACCACTGTAGAACTCTCATATGGAAGTGAGCCATAGGGACCAGAGTGATTGGGGCCGCCATAGAACCCAGGACCTTGAGGACAAATCTTGCTTGAATTCTCTTTTGTGTGAAGAGCATGGCAACTTGGCAACGGATTGTTAATATTCTTCCTTGAGGCAGCTTTGCTATCATGGCCCTTGTATCTAAATCTGCCCCTACAAAGGTAATATATTGACAAGGCAACAAGGCAGATTTTTCATAGTGTATGGTGATCCCTAGTTGAGAACAAGAGAAAACTGTGGATTCCCTTGCCCTGATTAGTTGATGCTCGGTGGTGGCAGTAAGGAGACAGTCATCTAGATATAGTAACACCTGGAATCCTAGACGCCTCAAGTGAGCCGTAACTACTGCCATGCATTTGGTGAACACCCTAGTGGCTGTGGTGAGACCCAAGGGCAGCTCTCTGAAGTGATAGTGACCGGCCCCCAGCTGGAAGCGTGGACATCTCCTTGACCGTCTGTCCATTTTTATGTGGTAGTACGCACCCTGGAGATTGATAGAGCACATCCAATTGTCTTGTCCCAGAAAGGGAAGAATAGACTGCAGTATTACCATCCGGAACTTTGTTTTCTTGACTGATTTGTTCAGCCTGCTGAGATCCAATATGAGTCCCCAAGTCCCCTGTTTTCTTTGGAACTAAAAAGAGTAATTTCCGGATCCGATTTGATCTGCGGGGGCTTCCTGGATGACTCTTTCTTAGTAACCTTTGAACCTCTACGTTTGCTTGATCCTGAAGACTGGGTGGAACATCTGGGATAGAGTGTTATCTTTTTGACAGGGGAAGTTGGGAGAAGGGGATATTGTAACCTCCGGATATTATCGATAGTACCCATATATCTTCTGTGATCGTCTGCCAGGCTTTGGGTACAAGGATAATCTCTCCCAGACCGTCTCCGGAGTCGGACAGTCGGGCCTCCCTTCAGGAGCACTGGAGGGGCCTACCAGAGAATGTATCTCTGTCGCCCTGATTCTGCGGACCCCCACCACCACCACAAGATTGGCATATTCCGTTATTTCCCCCTTTGCACCTGGGGGAAAAATCTCCACGTGTCAGGTGAAGCTCCCTGGGATTTCCAGTACCACATTTTCCCACTCTTCTGGCCTTTAGGATAAGGCCTAGATGGAGCAGAAAAACGTACTCCCACGGCAGAGAGAGTTTTGCCATCCTGTTCACACCTGGTAAGAGTATCTTTTACCTGAGGCCCGAATAAGGACAAGCCATCAAAGGGGGCGTTGGAAAAGGAAGACTTGAAGGGCTCCACAAAATGACAAAAGGCGCATCCAGGAGTGTCTATGTAAGGCCACCCCAGCCGCCATGCTCACCCCATCGGCTGCATAAGAAATTAGCCGCATGGAGGAGTTAACCACTGAAGTCAAGGTTGCAAGCTGAGAAGCCGCCTTGTCCGAGGCTTCCACAGCTGTAGGATCCTGTAAGGTATCTCCTAACTCTTTGAGGAGATCCCTTTGAAGCCTTGTAAAGTGGGACAAATATAATTCAGCGACCTGAGTGTAAAGGTCGCTGAAGAAAACATATGCTTCCAGTATCTGTCCATCATACAAGACTCTCTATACGGTGGATGGACAGATGAAGATGTTTCCGCTACTTTCTTCTTGGTGGCTGCTGCCACCATCATAGGATCAACGGGTAAACCTTTGGATAAAAAGAGACTCCCTTCAGAGCTGCTATGAATTTACTGAGCCTCCGTGGAAGTGGTTCCATCGTGTCTGGAGAGGTCCACACCTTTCGACTCACTACGTGTAATAGTGGGTCAAAAGGAGGAGATACCCAAGAGGTGAAGGTCGGAAATCAAATGCATCCAGGTATACTGACTCACCTTCAGAAGTGGCAAGGGACTTCCAGTCACCCCTCTGTCTAAGGATTTTTAAGATGTCTGAAAAGGAGACATCTTCAGAGGGGGACCCTTCTGAGTCATTCAAGTCTGTGTCTGATGTCAAGGACTCAGGGGAGTCCACATGCTTCCTTCTTGCAAGTCCTCTTCCAAGGGACCTCCTCTGAGGGATGCTCAGGGGAGGTTTCGGAAGAGGTGGGATTGCCCAATGGGAAGTCCTGGAGCATGGGTTCCCTACGCTTGGGGCGGAGGGGAGGTTCGGAGTCAGACACCGGCACTGAAGGAAAAGGAGCCAATGGAGCCGGGGGTGGAGCGTCTCAGCAGACAGCACGCTCCTCACCACCTCAAAGGCATCACGGTCCTGACCCAAAAGAGTCTCCGGCTCCGAAGAAGCCGAAAACTTCCTCCAAACTGAGGGCGACAGCTCCGAGGCCGATGTAGGAGACGAGCTGACCTGCACCGAAGCTCCGAGAGGGAGAGTAGGGTTGGACAAGAGTCCAATGCCGCTCCCCCCCTCGGAGCCGACGAGGGAGCTTCGGCTCCCAGATCCCTCAATAAAAGGGGGTATTGAGACACGTGTTGTTTGGGCTGTCAGCACCATTTCTGTCTATGATGGGCCCGAAAGTATTTTAGCTAATGCTAGTGTCCTAAAAAGCCTCTTCACCACCCTCTCCACATCAACATGCGAGAGGCTCCTGGATGACAAAGAGGAATGGGTTAAAGACCAGTGATTGCATGCCAGATTGCAATAAAGGAGACTGTGGAGCACACTGCACTAGTTCCAAGGCAGGAGACCTGGAACGCTTGTGGGAACTTACTGGCTCCAAAAACACACATGGAGCCGCAGGTGAGAGTGTCTTGTTGGAACAGACTGTCAGGTCCAACTTAGCTTGTAGCTTCCCCTTCTCTTTAGATGGGTCCGAACTCGGAGCTAAAGAGGATGAAGGCTTGGGCTTTTCCAATTTTTTTGCTGGCTGAGTCCCCTCCATAGCAGCATCAAAGGGGCCCTTCAGTAAACCTCTTATGATTAATTTGTTTTTTCTCAACTGCAGGACTCATGAACTAAATGCATGACAAATAGAACATGAATCCCGCAGGTGAACAGGTCCTAAATAATATATGCAACTCGTGAACAAATCCGTAAGGCACATCTTCTGACAGCATGGATCGCACTTTTTGAAACCGGAAGGTTTCGATTCCTTGGCGGTATCTTACGACATAATGTCGATCAGCACTATGTAAAGCTAGACAAAGAGAAAAAAAACATTATTGACAAGATAACTAGCCAATAACAGACAAAAATCTCTCTCCCTCTTTTTTTTTTTTTTTTTTTTTTTTTACCAGACAGGAAAGACGAGAAGGGGGGAGAGCCTGCAAGTTAAACGGCGAACTCCCCACATAAGAAGAGCCTCTAACGTAAACGGCAACTCCTTAAAAGTTAGAAGAAGGCAAGAAAAAGCAAATAACCCTCTAGGTTAAACGTGTCTAGAAGAGGGGAAAAGGCCAGAGAGAAAAACAGTTAGTCTCCAAGAAACGCAAGTCACTCAGACGGGATAGGGAAGGTAGAAGAACAAAGGACAGGTACTAATAACAAGTTAGAAAGATAAATAAGAAAATTTTCTTCAAAAAATATAACAAATAGAAAAAACAGCCTGAGCCAGTATCCGCAATCTTGACACTGCAAGTAGCAAATGAGATCTGGGTAACTACCGCTAGGCATGCTGGGATAGGGGTCTAGCCTTGAGCCAGTAAAAGCTCTCGCGCTATAGTATATGGTTGTGTTGGGCCGAGGATCGGCTCCGAACCCAAATAGCAAGAACAAAGGCGAGATATGGACAACATAACATTATATGACCTAGGAAGCTGCTAGTTTCATACAGAAAAGTTATGAGTCAACATTTTCTTTTTCATCTCAAATCTTTCATTAAAATTAATATCAAATCTATTACCTTTAATACACTCTAAAATGCACAAGCCATTAGAATCATACTTAGAAATAAATAATAAATTATCAATATATCAAAAAGTATATTGCACTACATCTACTGCAACTCAAACAAAATATACCTTCCTAGCAATACCTTGCACTGGTCTATTCCAATGCCTATCAAATTAAAAAAAAAATAAAACTTATTTAAAAGAAAAACGTGTGTCAAATCTAAAAGCAAATGTGTGTGAAGCAAATCCTTTAAAAGTATAGGACTGCTTCAAATCCACAATGATGTACACAGGCCTGGCCAGGAGGGTTACATAAATTTCATGAGGGTTATATATCAATTTTTGTGAACTTTATGGAGACAATAAAAGCTTGAAATTCTAGCATCATGAACATACAATTACTGCACCTCTTGTTAAGATAAAAAAATGAATATAACACCTTTTAAAATGTATTTTTTGAACTCATCCATCATTTTTAAATAACAGCCCTTACTAGTTCTTTCATATAAATTATTATCCAAATGTTGCATGCATATGTGAAAATACCACCACATTTTTACCCTTATTAGCTGGCTGAACAATATTCTTATTATGTTGCAACCCTCAGTACAAGCTAATCACCCCTATTCAAACCGTACTGAGTATAACTTTTATCAAAACTTTTAAAGAACTTAGGAACACTATAATGCAAAATTTCATAAAACTTCTTTACTGGATTATTTTTTAAAAGAAAACAAAAACAGGTTTGGATTTTAAAAAATTTTCTAGTTCACATTAATCACTAACACGTAACAAATGGACAGTCCATATCAGTAGGGTGAGAATCAATACTGCCATTTTCAAATTTATTTGTGCTAAAATAAAAAGATTTAACTTGCTTATAGTTGCACAGAATTTCATTTCAACTTGTACCCAGTTTAGTGGGTCTATGTCATATTGAAAGATAACATTCATCGAACCTCCCTCACACCCCTGTTAATTATATATACCAACTTCGAAATTGCACTACAGTGGGGAAAGGGAAAATTTCCTGATCCCTAACACAGTGTGATCTCAGTCAGAATGGTTTGATGAACAGCATTTTCAACAAAATGCCGTTCCACAATGTTTTCCTTCTATGACATGACACAGACCCAGTTTAGCAACGTCATGGGTACAAATCTCAAACCATGAGATAACAGATGAAATTTGTTCAGAAATTTTCAACTCTGTTAAATTAGCTATAACACTGTTGTCACCACAGTCATAAATCCCATCATGATGAAACAAGCCTAAAGGACAGGGAACATTAGTTGGTATAATGAAAAAATGTACTTTGTTATGTTTTTCTTCATTCATTTTTGTTGATTATACATAATGAATCTTTCCCCGGAAGAGTGGAGCCTTTTCCAAAAATTCTAATGCTTTGTTGCATTCCTTTGGCATTGCTCAAAATGTCCCCTTCATTAGCGGCCATTTATACATTCTGTTATCTCTTCCTTATCTTTTGATGCATTACTACGATTATCACGCATATATGAGCTATTAAAAGATTTATTCTTACTTGTGGTACTTCATTTTCTTTTATCATCTTTTTTCCAAAGGAACATTTTTTTTACTAAAATCATTAAGATCACATTCTATTTTTTTCATTTTATATTTCATCAACTGCTCTTCCATTTCTTTAATTTTTTCTAGGACTTTCTGGGTTGATGATTCAAACAGAAAATTGACATTTAAGCTGCTTATCATACAAGTCATTAATTTCTTACTCTATTTTCTTTTACATAATGTCTTTTTCTATACGTATTTGAATCCATTACATAAAACAACTATGTGGTGATGCAATCCAGTTTTGCTTAACACACTTGTCAATCTCATTATTTTTATCAGACATTGTACTTGTACTTTTAAAAGAACATA
>NC_056744.1:859735324-859737824 GCF_019279795.1 Protopterus annectens
TTCCTCTTCAAAAGAAGCTGGTAGCATTTCTTTAACAACACATTCCTATCTTTTCTTTATTATCCTGCACCAAAAGCGTTCTATTAGAATTAAGGCTAAGCCAACCCCTGGCTAGCAATCTAGAAGAAGACTAGACAAAAATGTCACTTTAGAAAACAAATCTTGGTTAAAATGGCCGAGAACTAACCAAATCTCCTGCAGGCCAGCAGGACTTTCAGACACCTGGAGAAATATTAAATAAAAAATCAATCCTTCCTCTGAATAAAAAAGAACTATTATAGCAATCTTCAGCAAGTGAATCACATTAATCCTCAAAAATTCTAGTCAGCCCTAAATAGACTTCTTCACCCTGGACAGACTACCACCCTTTCATCTGGGTCTGATAAATTCCTCCCCTTGATACTGCCAACACTTACTTTCAACTCATTCTTCATCAATACTATAAATTCCTTTGGCCTCCCATCTATCCAGTGACAACACCAGCATTCCACGCACCATGCTTCCTCCAAACTACAAACGCTTTAGGCTTCAACCCATCCTCCACTCACCTTTATACAGAGATGCATTCTCAAATCTTAAACCTTGCACCCCCTCAGCTGACCAGCTTCCTTCTGAATTCCTTCAAAAAGCAGCCTCTGAAATAGCTTATCCCATATCAATTCTCATTAATAGGACCATAAACGAAGAAACCATCCCTGATTTATGGAAAATCTCTTACATCATACGCATTACATAAAGGAGGAAACTCCTTTGAACATTCTAACTATAGACCCGCCGCACTATTTAGTCCCTCTCGCTAAAATACTAATGGAAAAATGTAATCACCATCAGTTAATGAATCACCTTCTACAAAATAAAAATACTGACAAACTGTCAACATGGCTTTGGAGAGGCCCTATCACTTAAGCGCCAAACTACTGCTCTGCTCTCCTTTACAGATATTATTAACAATAATGTAACAATAATGTCCTGTCTTCTGCTCTCTTCATAGACCTGTCCAAAGAGCCTTTGACATGGTTAACCACTCTCTCCTCTACTAAAAGATTCTCGAGATCTCTTTCCTTAGCACCTGAGGACTATCCACTGGTTCAGCTCTTATCTCACTCAACAGGAAACAAGCTGTCCTCTGCGGACGTAGCAAACTCTCATCTCTTCTACCCATCTCCCTTGGTGTCCCCTAAGGCCTCTATTCTTGGACCCACTTCTTTTCTCCCTCTTTATAAATGACTTACAAGTAGCCATTCCTCAGGCTACCTGCATTTCAATATGCGTTGATGATTCCACACTTATTTGCTCTGCCAAATCCATTTCCTGAACTTCAAATCTAACACTCAAGCTTGTATTTTCTAAAGTTGGAACTTGGTTCCTAAAACACTTGACTTCTCCATTGTATTGTCAAATAATGGAACCATTATATCCACCTGACTCCTACTACCAAATTGCTAGGTGTCACAATGGTGTTGACAGTCTCTCAGCTTCCATTATTCATATCAACAATACCATTAGACCTGTAAAACAGGAAACTTGGCTCTCTATATAGAATCAAAACTTTTTTAACCTTCCCAGCAAAAGTGAATCTTGCCCACTCACATTCTTATTTCCACCTTAATCCTATGCCTCACCCATCTACACTAATCTTAAGAAAAACAATCTCTCTAAACTATCTACCTCCTACAATAACATAGCTAGATTTGTTACTGGAAAACAATTTAGAACCCACCATTGTCAGAATCTGCAAATAACTTAACTGGCTTGAACGAACAAACACGCTGTTGAAAGCCTACTATCCCAACTTATGTTTGTCCAAAGAGCCTTTTGCACCAACCTCTTAATACTCCTGCTCTTTCTAACCTCTTAGAAGCCCCTACTCAAACCTGAACTCTCTCCTCGCTCTTCTACCAGCAAACTGCTAGTTACCTTACTGCAAATCTAATAACCTTGCTAGTGATTCCCTTTTCTCCAATGCCGCTTCCGGAAACAATGGAATAAGCTTCCTCGAACTTACTTCAATTGCATCTACTGCTCTGTTTTAAACAAAAACTAAAAAGTCCACCTTAATAACCACTGGATATGTTCCTGTTCTAAACCTGATTAAAATTTTCAGCGGCTCTTTCTCCTCCCTCACGGCTAGCTTTGTCTCTCTTTTCACAACAGCAATACATATCTTTTTCTATTCTGTACTTTTGTTTGCAAAAATTGTTCTCTTCTTATTCCATGGTCTCTTACTTTCTCCTAGTTGACTCTCTCCTAATTGATTCAATTATGAAATTATGTTAACATATAGTTTATACCTTTAAATAGAATTAGTTATTCTGGTCTTGGAGTGTAAAATACCACCACCACTTTTTTTTTAAATCTGTTTGTTAATTTGTTATTATGTATTTGTTGTTTTATTTGTATCCATCCTGTCTACCTGTGGAGCTTTTCTCCCAGACACTCTACTGAAAATGGAAATATATATCCAGTTAGACCTAGCCCAGGTTAACAAAATGTAAAATAA
>NC_056744.1:859742824-859753528 GCF_019279795.1 Protopterus annectens
ACACTGAACACACACAACACACACACACACACACATTATTAATATTATTATTATACACATTACGGCCAACATTAATAATATTACGACATATTATTACCAACACACATTATTATTACACACACACAATATATATACATATATATATATACACTAAACCATTGGTACCTTTTAAGAAGATTATAACATAGCAATTTTCTAACACAGACAACACAACAAAACACAAAGAACGAACTCACGTTTATTGCCTTGTCGTAATTGCACGCCTAACCACGAACAGCAACCACCGCGCCACCGTCAGAACTTCCACCGCTGTGGACAATTGCTGCATCAAACATAGCACACATGAAGGCACGATGGTCCGTCATGGCGCAGACACGAACATGGTGGCGTTACACAACCCTTGCAGCCAACAGGAACTCACTAACCATTTTCACCCCAGCGCAGCTCAACCAGCCACCTGCGACAACTGTTCACGCGCAACTTCCACCCCGCATCACCGTGTCCGAATACACGCGTTCCCTAACAATTACAGCATTAACACGCCCCCATAACACGAACCAGGATCGCCACGTACAACCGCACGAGCAGCGGGTCGCTTTAGTATGAATGTGAACATGCACAGAGTATTGCTGAAGACAGCACATACTACACGAAAGATGCTGGAAATGCACTACATGATGAAGCATGTACATAAGAGGGCGATGGATGGAAGATAACATAAACAATGCACGGCGGTGACAAACATATACCGCGGCGCGCCAAAGACCCCAGTCATCCCAGGTCAGTCCGTCATGAAACACATTGCGGTGAACCTCACACCGGTTCCTGACCGAACCACCAGCACCGTCAGCACGATGCCACCGCCAGGTCTGTCAGTCCTTAACTGATCCTCAGTTAAACACGTCGATAACCAGCGCACGATGTGGGTCGACTGGTTGTACCAGCCTGTGTGGCCCACATTTAAGTTTGCAGCCACTCGGTAATCGCTTCAGCCACCACCTGCGATCACATCTCACCGCATCTCTCAAAGCCGCCCACCAGCCCTGTCAGAACCGCACAGCGCGATGACACCAGTTTCAGCGCGAGGCCGGACGGCCCCACCACCTCTGGTGAGCCGCCCAGAACACGAGCAAGAGGCACAGCGAACGACCATCGGTCTGTTGCACTGAAAGCTTTCTGGCTCCAATCAGGTCAGGCAGATCAAACATCCTGTCGTCACGCCCACCGAACATCTCCGCTGTTCCGGAGACGATGAGCGAAGGTTTATCTTTCCTTCAACATAGACTTGGTTGTTCTGATGCATGACTGACTTCTGACTGTCACTGCTTAGCCCTCCACTGTTGCTGGGTCATCTCGGACATGATATCTCAATGGAAGCGGGTGTCATCAATCATCATTGCCTTCTTCTTTCTGTGGATGGTCTCGGCGTGAACCCACACCATATTGTTTAAACCGGCATATCTATTAACCATAATCATCAGCAGAGTTTGAACAGCATGAGAACACATTAACTGGGAAACATGGTTGACGGACAACAACCGTCTCATCAACGCTTCAACCTCGATGTTGATCATCAGCGATAACCGTCTTTCCTGAACATGTTTGATGAACATCCCGTCTTCATCACCGACGTGGTCGGCTCGCCCCATCTGCCAACACCAGAGTCCAGCTGACAGCACAATCCAGCGAAAATTCAGGTTCCTTTCCACGCAAAGATCAAAACGACAGCCCGCGGAGTTCAAACCCCGGAGCAGGCCCACTGCGAACCATGTTACAATGCATTATTTTAGCCTGATAAGGCTCCCTTCTAACCCGCCCAGAGCGCGCCGTCGCTGGTCCGGTTCACCGTCGCAGCACATTCCCAGCCTATTTTTATTGTTCTGGGCTGCTCACAAATTGCTCCTTCAACATCCAGCTCTGTCTCCATCTTTGTTGTAGTTTGGGAATTCCACCCACCCACAGGAACGAGCACCCAGCGGGATCAAGAACATGGTCACCAGCTGACACGCTCAGTCTTGTTTGTTGCCAGAACACCTGGGCGGGTCAACCATCTCTGTTGGGTTGCCTGACTGTCATGTGCAACCTCAGAAGATTCCCAACCAACGAGCAGTCATTGGTACCGTTTGGCAGCGAACCGCATCCAACCTGCAGCAGCAACCCTGATCCATCCCTGTCCCCATGCCCGCCTCATCCCGCGAGGCACAACCAGAGTCATTCTTCCCGCAGCCCACCAAACCGCCCATTCCCCGAACGGGTAACCGAACGTCTT
This sequence comes from Protopterus annectens, assembly GCF_019279795.1. Classification (NCBI taxonomy): domain Eukaryota; kingdom Metazoa; phylum Chordata; order Ceratodontiformes; family Protopteridae; genus Protopterus; species Protopterus annectens. The sequence continues at coordinate 859,745,094 of NC_056744.1, forward strand.
CACACTTCAACGCCGCCGCCAGGCATCCACACCGGCCTGACTAACCAACCCATTCAAGTCCCACTGAATCATTCCATCCACAACGCCCATGCCCAGTGTACAACTGTCAGCATCATCTCGATATCACCTGAGCTTAGATATCCGACATCAATTATTCGGGTCGCACCCGATGAAGCGTCAACGAAAGTTCGTGCGACATGGCATACGCAGTAACAGCGACGACTCATCAAACTTAACGCGACTTCTCAGCCTGTGCCTGTCTGACAACAGCATACCTCTTACCCATCTGACGAATGATCTGACCTTCAGGCCCTCATCGTGACAGACCAGGACAGCACCTGTCCTGACAAACTGCGCTGTACTATTTTCAGCCCTCCCCGAAAAGAGCGAGATCTCCGAGGAAAGAGCTTGGTCCGGCAGACCTGATCCTCCCAGCCTCAGTCTGAGACTTGCCTCCTGAATCCATCTGTCCCCCAGCTGGAGAACCACCAGCACTGAACCCCTGCCTTGCATGGTTCAGATCCCCTGCCCACCGCGGGTGCGACGCAAGAGCGGGTCCAGACCCATAGAGCCCCTGTCCTTTAAAACCTCAATCAATAATTATTTATAGATGAGGTGGATCCGTCCCGGTGAAGGGACTTCATGAATGAGGACCCAGTGCAGAAGAGGGCTGGCCGCATGAGCGGTCAGCACAAACGCGAGGCATTCCTGCAGGCCACACGTTCACCTGAGGAATTCCTCCTGGCACCACTGGCACTGCCCGCGCGGCCGGCGCCCAGCGAGCGAAGACCCAGCGACAGTACCCATCAGCTGCGGGCACCGATCCCGGGACAGCGGGAACTGCGCGATGCGCGACCGCCAGCACGAGGCGAGCCATATTTATCTGCAACGGGACCGGAGTTCTCCACCGCAGATTCAGTTATCCCCATATTCTTCCGTGCGGAACACCAGTGAATCCATGCTGACACTGCGAGACCCCAGGCCCGCCCCCGAAAGATCCGTGAACACCGCGCACAACGTGACACCTGAACACGGTTGAACGAACGCCTGGCATCCGGGACCCAGCCTGATTGCCAACCCAGATTGTCAACGTCCTCTGTTCATCTTTCTTAACACAGGACATGTCTGTTTGGCTGAATAGACCATATAGTGAGCCTGATTGAACACCGGTGTTGAGACCACGCCCAGCCCACGAGTTTCCAGCCTGTCTTCCCAACACCAGCGTCCCAGCCACAGCATATCCCTGAACAGCTTGATGGGCAGAATCAACCCTGCCTTAGACCCATTGGTCGTCGCACCTGCGCCTGATCTGCAGTGCAACAGGCATTCAACATCCGTTCACGCCAGTGTCAATCTTCACCCAACACTGCAGCCTGTATCTCCCGACCTCATTCTTCTATTGCCGTCCGTCCAACCAGCTGACTGCGCACCCGCGGATTGAGACCGAGCGACCACAGCCGCCAGCATTACCCATTGATCGGTCGCCAGCTGCGGTGGTAACTGGCCCAGCCGCGCCGCGAGCGAACTGTGGCCCAGCGTGACCAGGCGGAGCGAGCAACCACCGCTGCGTGAGCCCTCCGAGATGTGGACGAACGCGGCTGCTCAGATACAAAGACAGACTATGTTGAACAGCCGACCACCAGCTGAGTGCCCTCACCAGCAAACCACAACACCATTGCGATTTCAGGTTGCTTACCATCTAGCCTGAACCAAAGATTCAGCCATTGGTCCGGGTCGAAAGAAACGTCATTGCGATTGGCACCTTGACCTGCCGGGAACAACGGTGGAGACCCACCCAACTGCCGATGGAAGCACCACGACCCGGCAGTTCCCATGTCCACAGCCACAGGTGATTCCCACACCGGGGAGCCAACGGAGTTCGGTGGGTAACTCACGTCCATTCAGCTGGAGGAGACCTCCACACAACATCAAACCAGATGGGTCGAAGACCCATCTCCAGACCATTTACACATCCAGCCCGCCCGCAGGTCAACCGCCCGATCCCCGTCCGGGATTTACATCTGCCGACCAGTGCCACACGCATGCAGTTACAGGAATAACGCCGAAATCCGCAGAATTCAGACTTTAGTGAATACTTTACACGAGACCACTCAGCCCATGACAGGCACGCACACAGCCACCCTTTCTCAAAGTCTCTCCTGGCACGAGCACCACTGAGCCCTGTTCGATACCCCTGTCGCTTCGCCCAGACCCACTAAAGAACACACGCTGAGCGTTTAGCCCAGAGCACCCCTGACTGCCCGCCCTGTGCTGCCGCCCAATGTGCCGAGAGAATGGCAGAGGAAACCGATGAACAAAGTTAGAAAGTGACATTGCCCAGGTAATCCACACAGTTGAAGTCTTTGATGACAGTCTGGAGTGTTCACATGCAAATAAATTGAAAGCAGTCTCAACAGACTCATTAGACTGTTCATCAGTTTCTTCCTGCAATTCTCCTCATGGACATTTATTGAACTTCTCCTCTGAAAAATCTGAAAACCAGCAATTGCACAGAATGACAATAGTCCAGTTGTTGCTACTGGGCAGAATGACAGCAGTTCAAATACAGCAGAATCAGATGATTGCTTCATTATACAGGAGACTTTTGAGGGGGAAGACATTTCTAATGTAATGCCTAGCATTTTCAAACACCTTTCTAGTCATAATTTGATTAATCTTACTATAAGTAAAAGTGTTATTCATAAAGAACAGGGGAACCAAGGGACCAACTCTGATAACACACATGTATTTGGCAATATTCCGCCTACTGACAATACACATGCATTTGGTAATATTACTCCCACAGATGATTCAACAGATAACATAAATGTTACTAGGTTCCCTGAGATGAGGGATTGTTTAGTTGACTATGCTCTTACTGACGAGTCATCATCTTCTTCTGATTTGAACGTAGATGTAGTTGTAAATGATATTGTGAATTCTAAGGGGGTCGGTTCTTTGTTATCTGAACATAGGGAAGATAGTACATGTAGGAAGTCTCCTCCAACAGCTGAATTAATGGACCATGGTAAGTCATCCACCATGTGTTCCACAATGGGTTCTCCAATTGCATGTAGGAAGTCACCTCCAATGGCCGAATTAATGGACCATGGTAAGTCTTCCACCATTTGTTCCATAATGGCTTCTTCAAATTCATGTAGAAAGTCACCTCCACCGGAGGAAGTATTGGACTTCAGTAAGTCTTCCACTATTTGTTCCACAACGGCTTCGTTTAATTCTTCAGTCACTACTGACAACCTTTTTTCTGTTAGTTCAGTGACTAAGTCTTTAAGTTCTAATTTAGATGTTGGTAGAAAGGGTGGCCACAAGTCACTTAGCTCCATTTTAGTCACAGATGGTATCTTTAGTGACTGTGAGACATATACAGAAGTAAGGGGCACTACTTCCCAGCTTCCACACATTATAAGTGATAATTCAGCTTCTTCCAATATAGTGTCTACATGCTTATCCCAGGCTGCTAAGCCCTGCACCACTACCATCGCACACATTTCGTCCACATACTCAGAGGGCTCACACCAAGCGGTAGTGTCCACACCTAGCTTTTCTACCACCGCACACACTTCTTCCACACCCTCCGTGGGCATTCACCCAGCGGTAGTGTCCACACCTAGCTTTTCTAGGCCCACAGTTTCTGCTCACCGAAGCACATCGAGCTGTTCTAGGCCCCCAGTTTCAGTTCACAGCAGCAATGTTACCACATCCAATGATGAATTAATGTACTTTCTTCAACAACATGAGTCGTTCAATCCTTTTCTTAATCCTCAAGTTTCTTCTTGCATAGTCAACCCAGACACTTTAGGCAACAATAGAAGGGCTAAAGAATTGTCAGAGTGCAAACCACTGATTTTTAGATTGGAAAGATTGTTAATGATTTTCAAAAGCATTGAACTGGATAATCTTTATTTAAATGCTTGTTTATCCTTACATATAGTACCCAAAGGGTTACGTATTGGTAGATTCCCAAATAGAACTAGGGTTGATTCCCCTTTACATCAGGATCTTTCAAAGTTATATAATGAAACAGGACTGTCTTCTCTTAAAATTATTTCGCAAGACAATTCAAGCAAACTCATTGAGCTTAGGTCAGACATTGAGTCTCTTAACTCCTCTATCCTTCAACACCCCCAGTTTATGTTCGTCAAACCACTATATGATTCTATTTCAGCTAAACTTTCTAGACATGTAGCCACCATTGTTGCTAAAAAGAAACAGAAACTAGAAAGAGACATTTTTCAATATAAGTCTAATTTGGCTTATCCAGTTAAAGATTTCTCTCTGTACTCAAATTCTCCGGACCGTCTACGTTCAAGAACTTTGTTTAATGCTCGCAACAGAGATTATCACATTAATTTCTCTTCGTCTGAATCCAGCAGAAGCCATCGTGTTGACCAACGGGGTTCTTTATTCACGGGGAGCCAATCTACAACTACGAGTTTTCGTGGTGCCTCCTCCTTCCCCAAGGGTAATAGATTCACTAAGTTTGTTCCTTTTTTTAGAGGAAGGTTCAGGAACGCTAGATCACACATGGGTAACAGGGCTCCGGTTTGGGGTCCTCGTTTGCCAAATACAAATAGTTATCCTGTTCCTCCTCATTCACGGTGTATGTCCATGCCGCATCCTCCTTCCTTGAACAACACTAGTTCCCCTTCTTCTCAGGTCAATTTGCCCTCTGCGGGGAAGGGCCTCTGCCCTCCAGCTTCTTCCTCCGGGTTCTTGTCTCCTTCCACTGTTCATTTCAGCCACTTGCCTGACTTCAATGGTGTTATATCCTCAGAGGTTGCTAAGGAGTTTCCTCCTCCAAGTGGCCTTGTGTCTTGCTTGTCTTCCCCTATCCCTTCTTTAATTCCCATTTCCTCCAAAACACCTTTGCCAGTTTTGTCCCCTATTCCTTCATGCTCGTTCCAGGGTCCTCCTTCCTCTTCTCTGCACACTAGGTCCTCTTCATTTCATGGGGGTCCATCTTCTTCACGGGACGGAATTCATACTCCCACAAACACATATAGATCTGCTTCGGACCGGTCTTTCCAGACCACCCCAGTTGTTGGGCAAGGAGACCAAGGGGTTGGGCAAGGAGACCAAGGGCACAAAAATGCACAAGAACGACAAAGGACTCAGTCTTTCTTTAGTATCGGAAGTTCTACTCCGACAGATACACAAAGACATTTTTTAGATCGATCCTTTCAGAAAACCCCAGTGTCCAGACAGGGAGAAGGACAGAGAGACCAGGTGCACAAAAATACACCGGAAGTTCAAACTCCTTTTTCCTCGGAGGTCAATTTCCCCACCATGGCCAACCATTCCAAGAGGAGAGGTTTGGGGAAAATAGGATACAACATTCCTCCCAGACACATCAGGACCAGGAGTTGCTACAAGTGAATTCCCTTGGTCTATCTTCCATCAATACTAAAGATTTTTATACGGGGAATTCAGATCCCATTAATCAGCAGCTCTCCACTGAAGATTTAGAGGATTATGCTGTTTTCAATTTATCAGACAAAATTTTAACTGAAAGTCACATCAAAGTTTTGAGCAAAGGTCATTCCTTTATTCCTGCACAAAGAGCGTGTCTACCTAATGTCCTCATGGACTTAAGATTGTTTGCTCGTAAATTAAATTTACAGGTGTTGTTGAGTGATAATGAGTTAAATGGCTCAGGAATTGACTCTCAGGAAGTTAATTCTTTACACCAAGATAATTTAACACACACGTCACTAACAAACATTGCGGATGACAACAGTGTCCCTACTATAGGTGGTTCAGTAGGATTGAATGACCAGTTAGTTGTCAGAACACATTCTTCTATTCTTCGTAAAAAAGTTTGTATAATCCTCCATTACACAACTCTTTGGCAGCCTTTGTTAGAGTGTGTGAAAGAGACATTCGAGATTTACTAAATTCAGGAAATGACAATAAATGGTTTAATTTAACTTCACAGGAAAGAACAGCTCTGAAGGATTTAGCTAATGATACCTCTTTAAGAATTATGAAAGCGGATAAAGGGACAGGGGTTGTTTTAATGCGTCAAAATGAGTATATACACAAAATTGAACATACCTTACATGATGATGATTTCTATGAAAAAGTTTCTTTGCAAGCAGTACACAATAGTTTTGCTCACATTGACGATACTCTTAATCGATTAGTTAAAAATCATGATATTTCCTACGAGGAGTTTTCATTTATGACGGTCAAACAACCTAGCTTGGGTAAGCTTTTTGGCATCCCTAAAATACACAAAGATAAATTTAACCCGCCCTTTAGATTAATCATTTCTAATAACAAGACAAAGACTGAACGCATAGCACAATTTGTAGACCATGTTCTTAATCCTATAGCACAGGCCAACCCGTTTTACATTAAAGATTCGTGGGATTTCTTACACAAACTACACAACAAAGGATACAATGGAAGGAATAAAATATTGGTGACTTTGGATGTTGTTGCCTTGTACACTAGTATTCCACATGTTGAAGGCCTTAGTTTTGTGAAACATTTTTTACACAAATTTATTAAACTACCTAAATCTAGAATTGACACTTTACATTCTTTGATGACTTTAGTGTTGGACAACAATTTTTTTCATTTCAACGGGAACATATACAAACAGGTTAGAGGGGTTGCCATGGGAACAAAGATGGCCCCTGCGTTTGCCAATGTTGTTTTAAGTGAATGGGAATTAGATACCCTTATATACCTTCCAGGGTTTGAGCTCACGGAGCATTATTGTCGTTTTATTGATGACATCTTTTTCTTGTGGAAAGGAACTTACAGACAACTTCAGTTGTTTATAGATTCCTTGTCAGAAAGCATTGGATTTCTACAATTTGTGTTGGCAGATAAAGGAACCTCAGTACATTTTTAGACATTACTTTGTCAATTGATGAAACTACGGGTGATATTTCATCAAACATATTCAGGAAAGAGACATATAGAAATAGTTATTTAAACTTTGACAGTCAACATCCGGGGTTTATGAAAAAGAATGTTGTTAAAGGACAGTTTGTTAGGTTGTCCAGATTGATCAGCCATGATGATGTCTTTGAAGTAGAATGTGATTTTTTATCATCTTTATTTCTCCAAAAAAACTACCCTTATTGGTTGATTGCTAATAATAGAAGGGAAGTCACCGTTAATAGATACACTCGGTTTAAACCGATTTTATTATTTGGGTTCACACCTAATAGATCCACATCCACTGAAGATAATAATGATGATTGGTGTAATAGCTTTACCCTTCCCATTAGTAGAGATATGTATCATATCCGAGATATTTTAAACAACAATTGGAGAATTTTAAGTAGTGACAATTCCATCAAGAATTCCCTAGGGCTGGTTCCGAAATTTTCATACAAAAAAACTAGAACCTTCAAGTCTATGTTTGAAGGAAAAGATAAACCTTTTCTATTATCTCATCACCTCCCGGTTAATAGCGGAAAGGGTATGTTTCAGTGTGGAAAATGTGTAGCTTGTCCATACATGTTATTAGGGGACGTCTATTGTTTTAATCATTGTACAGTACCAGTTAGATTCAAGAAAGCTTTTAATTGCAATAGTTCGATGGTGGTTTATGCAGCCATTTGCTCATCTTGCTCATGTTTTTACATTGGAAAAACCACCAGGAAATTGAGTGATAGAGTGAAGGAACACAATGCTGCCATTCGAGCTAGGGATACCTCTAATGCCTTAGGGAAACATAGTATCTCTTGCAGCAACTTCTCTATGTGCAGGTTCCTGGTTTTGGAACAAGTGGAGAACTTTTTGGGTGATGCAGACGGGTTGTTGCAGGTCCTTGAATTGAAGTGGCAACTGTTGTTGGAAGCTGATTCTTACCCGGGTCTCAATGAAACACTAAATCTCAAATGTGTTTTGAAATGGTTACAATGATCATTTACATATCCATTACTTTTGACTAGTTTGTATACTTCTTCCTACAGACTTGTGTTTTAACTGAGAAGTTCAGTTCAAGGTTTATTGTGGGGTTTCACATAATAATTGTTTCATATGTTATTTAGTTTCCTATTTTAGGATTGTTTTAGGATCTTTTATCTTACACGGTATATGTTTTATGTTTCTTCGTACTTGTTATATGCTTATTTTTCATCATATGTATACATTCTCTACATTTTATATGCTTATCTTCCATCATATATATGTGTGTTTAGATGTTTTACACTTCATATACTCATGCATATAGACCATTGCATTTTCCATATGGGTGCATTTTCTACAGCCTCTATGCTTTTTCATTATGAGTATGTATTTTTCATTATATGTATGTACTATGCATCTATTTTTCTCATGTTTGCATTTCTTCATACTTTTAATGCATTTATATATTTACGTTTAATATATTTACATATTAAGCGTCCACAATTGTATAGTTTAAATGTTTATGGGGAGCATTATTTATGTGC
>NC_056744.1:859754028-859861295 GCF_019279795.1 Protopterus annectens
ACTAGGATGAGAGGGAGGGAGGGAGGGCTGTGCCGTATTGACTCCTTTTAGCCTGAATCCAGGTGCAGAACCTTTTCCATTTGTCAGCATAAGACTTTCTAGTGCTAGGCCGCGTCTGGCCTCACGTATAACATCTAGTACCCGTTTACTGAGGTTGGCAGATTGATCAGTGGTTAGGTAATAAGCCAAGCTGCCAAATTCAGGGTTTGCAATTGAGGATGCATGAATTCTCCTGCCCACTGGGTCAGGAAGGTTGGGGTCTGAGTGAGATGCCATGGCTGCAGTGGGTACCAGTGATGGCAAGGCCAGTCTGCAGCAATAAAAATTGTCCTTGGTTTTTCCTCCCTTATTTTGAGCAGTTCCCTGGCAATGAGAGGTAGTGGAGGAAAGGCACAGACCGATAGATTTACCCAGGGGAAGGACAGGGCATCCACTTTCCAACCCATGTTGTGATGCTCCTTGGTGCAAAACTTGCTGAGCTGATGGTTGGTGTGGGAGGCAAACAGGTCGACCTTCGGGGTGTCTCATTTCTGAGTTATTCGGGTGAAGGTTCTTTTGTCTAGCTGCCACTCATGTGGGTCCAGAAGATTTCTGCTCAAGTGATCTGCCATAGCGTTTAGAGAGCTTGGCAGGAATTGTGCTAACAGGTGTAGTTTCATGGCAGAGGCTGTCATGGCCAGCCTGCATAGAGGGTAAGAGTGAGTCCCTCCCTGCTTGTTGATATACCACATCACAGTAGTATTGTCCATTTTGATCAGGAGAATCACTGGGGAGAGAAGGGGCCTGAAAGCTGTCAATGCGTGCTGGACAGCTAACATCTCTTTTTGGTTGATGTGCAGATGGATTTGCTGTGGGCTCCATTGGCCCTGTATGCACCTACCGTCCAGGTGAGCACCCCAAGCGTAGTCTGATGTGTCTGTGGTGAGGGTCTGGTCAGCAAGGGGTGGTGAGAAAGGTAGTCTCTTGTTGTGGGAGCATGTTGCTACCACCAAAGAAAATCTTTCCTGAGGTAAGGTATCGTGGGTATAAGAGTTTCCACGTCTTTAGAGTGCTGACACCAATGGCTTTTAGGTAACACTGAAGTTTCCTCATATGCAGTCTGGCATATGGAATGAGTAGAATGCAAGATGCCATGAACCCCAAAGCTTGTAGGATTTTCCTTGCAGATAACTGAGGTCTAGCTGAGAGAAGTAGGCTGTCAGTTAAGTTTGCTTTTCTAGTGTAAGGAATGCCATCTGAAATGCAGTGTCCAGGCTTGCTCCCAGGAATATAATCCTTTGGGGGTGGGTACTAGCTTATCTTTTCGTTGATAGTGTACCCTAGGGAGGTCAGTATGGACTTTACAAAGGCCAGGTGCTTGAGCAGCTTTTCTTGACTGTCTGCCTGAATTAGGCAGTCTAAATGAGTAAATTTGGATATTCCTTTGTCTGCAAAAGGCAATGGCCAGAGTCAGACATTTTGTGAAAACTCTGGGAGGAGGAGATAAGCCAAAGGGAAGTGCAGAGATCCTGTCCTGAAACATAGGTATTTCCTGCATGATTTCCTGATAGGAATGTGGAGGAAGGCCTCCTTTAGGTCTAGGGTGCCTAGCCAAGCATCCTTGGAGAGCATGGGTAGCAGTTGCTGGAGGGTGAGCATTTTGAATTTTGATACCACCAGGAAGGTGTTTAAAATGGATAGATAGAGGATGGGGTGCCAGGTGCCCTCTTTTCTGAGTATCAGAAAAAGTCTGGAGTAGAAATCATGGTCTTTCTGTTCTGCAGGAACATGCTCTACTGCCCTCATAGAGAGGGCAGGGAAAGAATTTGTTTTTGTGCCTCTGCCCACTGATTTGGAGGTAGATCTGAGAACCCTTTTGGGGTTGGAAGAGTGTGGAAAGAAAAGTTGTATCCCTGGGACACTATGTTGAGGACCCAGCGGTCGCTGGTAATGGTGGCCCAGGTGCTTGCGTGAAAGGAGAGTTTTCCTCCTGGGATAATTGAGGGTGGGTAGAGGGAGAAGATTGTGGAGGAATTTCACTGTTTTGATCTCTGCATTCTCTGTGGCTGCTGTCTGGAGGGTTTTACTTCCATGGGGTCTGGGCTGAACTGACCTGGTGGGAGCAGGAATGGACCAGTGCTTGGAGGGGCCAATGCCTAGTGAACCTGGGTGGCTGGATCTGTAAAAAATACTTACCTGTTTGCATAGATTTAGCTTTTTCTTCCATCTTTTTAAGCCCTCCTTTGCCTTAGTACCAAATAAGTTGCCTTTGTGGAAGGGTGCATCCAACAATTTAGATTTAACATGGTCGAGCAAGGGCTGTTCCTTAAGCCATGCATGCCTTCTAAGGACAAAACTGCTGACTGCTGCCCTGCAAGAAGCTTCTAGGGCATCAAAACCACAGTGCAAGGTGTGCTTAGTTACTTGACTTGCAGGATGCATTAACTCTTGTATCTCTTTAGATTCTGCACAAGCAGAAAAGACGACACTGAGAAGTTCCATGGTATGTTGCTGGAATGTTAGCATATGGAACTGGCAATTTAGTGCTCTGACAGCAAGAGAAGCAGAGGTGTGTACTTGCTTACCTCATCTGTCTAGTGCTTGGGAATCCCTATTCGAGGGGGTGGGATTCTTAGCAGAGGTTGCTTTAATACCTTTAGGCCCTTGAAAAATTACCTCAGGGTCAGCAGTAGGATTTTTGAAAAGAAATTTGAGAGAGTTAGGAACTCCAACACCCGTCAGGTTTTCTGGGTGCAGAAGGTAGGGTGTCAGTAGTCTAACTGGATTCCAGGAAAACATCGTCCACAACATCCAGGACTGAAGGAATGGCAAGTGGTCTGTCCTGTGCAAGATCGAAGTCTCTTTTCAGACTGAGGGTAGTCCTGACATTCCCATCGGAAAAACTCCCTTAAGGTATGAAGGGTTTCCCCAAAGGAAAAGTCCTCGGGTGGACAGGCTGAGGGAATGGAATCCTCTGCATCAGAATCCTCAAACAGAAAAGGGTTGCATGCCTTCATATTCAGATGCATCAAAGTCATCAGACTCCTGTTCAGACAAAACTACTGGGGACAGATCTCTTTCTTTTGGAAGTGGTAGCTTGGCTTCCCCTGATAAGCATGATAAGGTCTTCCGCCATTTTAAGCGTTTGAGACTGAGGCAAGGAAGCAGATGCCTGAGTGGGTCGGTTTCTTGGGTGTGGTTCATATCCTGGGCCTTAGAAACTCTGTCGATTTCTAAAGAACGGTAGATGTGAAAGAAGTCTGTTTGTGTTTAGAATCGGCAGTGCGAAGTACTTCCTTGGAAGCCGGTGCCTGCTCAGCGGCTCCGGACCCATCCAAGGGAGAGACAACTGCAGCATCCTTTGTCAAAGAAGAGACTTTTGGCATACCGGACTCCGAAAGGGTCTCTGTAGCAGCCTGCGAATCCACAATAGCAGGCATCAGGGGCTGCAAAAGTGCCTCACTGAGGACCGGAGAACCGACTACCAGCTTAACGAAAGCATCGCCAGTAGGTTTGGACCTGTGCGGTCTGTCTCTGTCTTTATGCTTACGTTTTTTTCGGAAGATCTGCTGTCGGATGGCTTACCTAAGCCATATTGGAATTCCTGGACTGTAAGCGAAATTATCTAGCTACAATAAGGGCTCAACGACGTATAGTTCTTGAGTTGAACAAAGTACAAAAGTGACAGCGGGGGACATCGTGGTCTGGGACTAAGCAAGTGATGCAGTAGGAATGAAAGTCGGTGTGGTATTTGCTTTCCACAGGCAAGACATTTGTTAACTTTTTCTGACGTCAGTTAGAGCAAGAAAAAAGGATCCCCAATGGGGTATTTAGCTTAAAAAGACTTCAGCCTCAATTCGGAAGATGAAACAAGTAGCGGCCTACCGGCACTCATGCAAACAGCTTCTGCTTTGGGTTTCAGAGCAAGAAAGACTGGATGTAATGGTGTTGGCTGCCTTACTTTACACTGCTGACAACCTGGCGTCAGTCCTGAAGCGACAGCACCCGATGCAGAAATACTAAGCCTCTGGTATTTGGGACAGCTGAAGGCTACCCTGGCAGGGATATCCCAAATGTGATGACTACAACAGTGAAATACCAAGAACATCTTTGAATGAATCACTGCCAACATTTCTTTTACATTTGTGTGCTTTGGCATACCCAAAGGACCCCAGAGGCCTTGCACTTCTACTCCCATGGACGCTGCTCTCCACACAAAATCTAGAGTGTCCACTGGAAAAGATCTACTGCCTGAAAAGAAAGTAGAGCCCTAGATTCATAGACAATTGATTCTTCCACAGCTGTAGTTTTTCAAAAATGGCAGTAGTGGTACCTATAAATCCAAGGGATGAAGGTGCTGAGTCCAACAACTCTTCAGTTACCATTGAACTTTTCATATGTTGTCTGGCCAGTAGAATAATGAGGATCGTTGATGCCTAGACTTTTTTTTTTATATAAACACCTTCAATGAATCATCACTTAAGATATATGCAGATAAAACTAATGTCTTTCGGCTTTTCCCAGTTAGAGGTCACCACAGCGAAACTCTGGTCCGCTAATGATTGGCGCTGGATTTTGTACGGTGCCGAGTTGCCAGCCCGACGCCCAACCTTCAAAGAAGGCACACCCATTCACGCACGCACCTACCTGCACATCTTTAGGTGTCACTTGACCGTGGGGAGGACATGCAGACTCCACACAGAAGGCGCTGCAGCTGACAATCAAACGGGAGAACCTCTTGCTGTGAGGCAACAACGCTAACAGTTGTACCACCGCAGCTCTTTAAGATATATGCAGATACACATTATAAAATAACCACATTAATACATTCCCAAACATATACTCTCTTGTATCAATCCAACATTACATAACTATCAATTCCTGCCCCCCCTTAAACCTTACCCTTCCTCCAAAACATTATTCTGCATGAACTGTTTCCACAATTTATTTTTTCTATGCAATTTGCTCCTACCCTTTCAAAAAGATCCCATGTCCAGTTCTTCTCTGCTACAATATTCAATATTTCAACTACAGTTGGTTTATACTAATTTCCATTTTCAAATAACTGCTTCTTTGACCGCCACCAAAATTAAACTCTGTAATGCCTTACTACATCTAGGATTTAATAGGAAACTACAGTTAGCGTTCAAACAAAACTACTGAACTAACAAAGTATGGTGAAGAACGTTAATGCCACGGTGTCTTGAGATGCCAATAAATCCTTTATAAAGCCACAATTCACTGTAGTGAATGACTACAAGATCTCCACTGACAAAAACCACAGTTGACCATTCTAAAATAATAAAAAACAGTGATTTAATGCAATATAAAATCCATCAAGTTTTTGTAATAAAAATGTGATCTCTCCTCCCTTTGATGTGTGCAGTCTAGTTCTTCATTTTCATGTATACCTGTATAGGCATTCTTAATATTGTTATAGTTGCAACATATGTATGCCTTACCCTTATTGTACTGCTCTGTATCTCTTTGGAGCTTTTTACTTTCTATTATATGCTTTCTTAATACTGTTGTCGGCCACATTAAATTGCTTAACATACAGTTTTCCCCACTATGGGAACAATAAATCACTTAAAATCATTTTGTTTAACTTTTATACATCATGCATGCATTTTACCAACTTCTCGTCATTATATTTAATCAAAAGATGCATATATTGTAAACCGCATTGGTCAAAAAACTGGTTAAATTCAGATTTAATGTCCTCAGATAAATCAATCCCCCACAGGATGTTTAAAAAACCTCAACCCCATAGGGACAATTTTCAAACTGATACATTTGGTAAGATAAGCATTATCTAGCTTCAAGTTGTTGATAGTATTTAATTTCTTACCCAGGGTAAAAATAATATCCCTGAGTGTGCCCTTGGGTACCGGCACTTCAGCTTGTTCATCATCTGTTTCCCTTTTATCAAAAACAATTAGTGTCCAAAAACTTTTTCAAGGGATTATTTAAACTGTTATAATTTCTACCAATCGAATTAGGTAGTTCGTGAGAGTTAACAGTACCTTTGTCGCCTGCGGCTCTATCATCGGTTTGGGCACAAGTCCTCTTAGGTAACATCCTTTTTGGTTTAGTGCCTATGTGTTTCGCTTCCTCATCTGGGTCCCCGAAAGAAAAGTCAAATATAAAGTCAGAGATGCCCAATCTACTACTATTCTGCTGTTCAGTTTGCGGTAAGGTAACAGGTAGGTCAATAATATGTAAACCTTCTCATCCTGTCCCTTGCCCATTAGGAATCCCTGGTGAGGGGTACAGAGTAGTTTTAGAAACTTCGTTTATGTTGTCAAAATGAGAAGTTATGTACCTACCATAACGTTCCATGTTAGTTGTCTTCTCTCGCGCCTTCTTTCTTGCTGGATGGGTTCGGAGCCGATCCTCAGCCACTTACTAAAGCTCGAGAGCTTATTTTTCCGGCTCGAGGCAACCCTATATCCCATGATACTCCCCAGATCTCGTTTGGAGGCTGAAAAACCTAGCATAGGCCAATAAAACAAAATCCTCCAACTGGAAAGGAGGAGGAAGAGGGATAAAACCCCCCCAAAGATAGTTATCTACACTATATATATCCTAGAACACCTAGATGGTGAAACAAGGGAATATAAGGACCCTTCAAGGAAGGGAAGATCTTCTCGGTCTGTCCAGGCTAGGGGGATGGTGGGTGGGACGGAAGAAAGAAGGCGAGAGAAGACAACTAACATGGAACGTTATGGTAGGTACAACTATAACTTCTCAATGGTAAGTTGTCAATCTCACCTTCATTCTTGCTGGATGGGACCACGTCCCTAGCACCTTCATCCTGGGTGGCTCATTGTAACAGACTCTTGAGAATGGTGGAACCAAATTTTGCTCTGTCCCTGGAGGCCATGTCCAATTTGTAATGTGAAACAAAGCTATGAGGAGAGGCCCATGTGGCTGCCGCACAGGTAGTGTCTATTGGTAGTCTAGCTTGAAAAGCTGTAGATGTAGCTAGTGCTCTAGTTGAATGGGCTTTTGGCTTAGAAGTTAATTCCCTACCTCTGAGTTGATAAATAGATGTAATCACAGAAGACAGCCACCCAGATAGGGTTACCTTAGAAACAGGAAGGCCTTTCTTATTTTCTGCATACGATAAAAACAGTTGATCAGACTTCCTTATTTGTTTGGTTCTATCCAAATAATATCGGAGCTGGCGGTGAACATCTAGATAATGTAGCTTTTGCTCCGCTCTATTAGTATAGTTTGGGAAAAAAATTGGGAGTTCAATTGATTGATTTAAATTCGTCTGCGAAGCCACCTTGGGTAAGGATGGATTAGTCCTTAGAGAAACTCTGTCTTTATGGAAGATTAAGTAGGGGAGGATGAATGCAGAGGGCATGAAGCTCAGAAACTCTCCTAGCAGAAGTAATGGCGACTAGGAAGAGTGTTTTCCAGGAAAGAATTTTCAATGAACATGAGACCGCAGGTTCAAAGGGGGTAAGAATCAAGGATGTTAAGACTAAATTAAGATCCCACTGAGGTGGAGGGTCTTTGATTGGAGGCTTAAGTAAAAATACACCTTTAAGGAAAGCTTTGCAAAGCTTCTTGGACATGATGTTGTGGTCCGATAAGCCTGTATGAAAATTCAATATGGCTGCCAACTGAACTTTTACTGTAGAGGCAGAAGACCCTGAATGAAAAATTTCGGCTAGGAAGTCTAAGACCGAATGAATTGGGGCAGTAAAGGGATCTATATTCCTTGCCTTTGCCCAGAAGGAGAAACGTTTCCATTTACTAGTGTAAATCCTTCTGGTGGAAGATTTAAGGGAAGCTACTATGATATCCCGGACAGGATTAGAAATCATAGGAAGCCCGGCTAAGGACAGAAGTGGAGCAACCAAGCAGTGAGGTTGAGAGAATGTAGGGATTGGTGCAGCTGCCCCGACTGATGGGTCAACAGATCTGGAGCTGGGTCCAGATGCCAAGGCTGTACCTAAGGATAACGATGTAGGAACGGAAACCAAATCTGTCGAGGCCAATAAGGGGCAATGAGAATCAACTTGGCTCTCAAGGCGGTTGCTTTCTTAATTACTTGTGGGATTAGAGAAAAGGCATAGAGAAGTCCCCGAGGCCAATCTTGGATTAGAGCGTCTCTGAGGGGATGGCCTGGAAGGGGGAAGAGGGTGAAGAAGTCGGGGCATTTGCTGTTTTGGGGTGTAGCAAAAAGATTGCAACAACTAAGGCCCCACTTCTGAAAAATCTCTTCTGCCACAGATTGTTTGAGAGACCACTCATGTGGCATGAGTATAGCTCTGCTCAACCTGTCTGCTATGATGTTGGACTTCCTGGGGATATGCGTTGCTATCAGAAACCGCTGAGAGGAGATTGCCCATTGCCAAAGTCTGAGTGCCTCTCGACACAGGGGATAGGACTTGGTTCCACCTTGCTTGTTGATATACCACAGTATGGACATATTGTCCATTTGGATTGCAAGAGCTCCTAGGGGAAGAGAGTCGTGGAGGGCTTGCAACGTTAAAAGCACTGCTCTCATCTCTAGGACATTTATGTGCAGGTGGCGTTCGAAAGGTTGCCAAGTGCCATGGACCATCCTGCCCTGAAAATGCCCCCCCCCCCGATCAGGTAGGCGTCAGATGTCACCGTAGCGACCAGGGGAGGAAGAACAAAGGGTCTGCCTTGATGGACTTGAGGGGACAATATCCACCAGGACAGATGACTTTTGCAAGTTGGAGTTATCATGATCTTGTGGTGGATGGGGAGTTGCTGAAAAGACCATTGGGCGAAAAGCATCCACTGTAGAAGACGCATGTAAAAACGTGCAAGGGGAAGAAGTGTATGGCGGCCGCCATAAGACCCAATACTTTCAGGACATACCTGGCCTGAATTGTCGCTCTGAAGAACAACATGGACATGGTTTTGAATATCTAAGACCCTTTGATCTGTTAACTTTGCTGAAAGTTGTACGGTGTTCAAGTTGGCGCCTATAAAGGTAATAGACTGACAAGGCAGACTTTGAAATTTATAGAGATTCCTAGCCCTCTGCAAATGTGAATGGTGTAAGCTCTGGCTTGGAGAAGTTGATGCCTGGTGGTGGCAGTGAGGAGCCAGTCGTCTAGATATGGAAACACCTGGAATCCTTGCCGTCTCAGGTGAGCTGTAACTGCTGCCATACATTTGGTGAACACTCTGGGGGCTGTAGCGAGACCAAAGGGCAGGGCTCAGAATTGGTAGTGACTGGCCCCCAGCCGAAAGCGGAGAAACCTTCTGGAGCGCCTGTGAATTTTGATGTGATAGTACGCATCCTGAAGGTCCATGGAGCGCATACAATTGTCCTTGCCCAGAAAGGGTAGAATGGACTGTAGCGTGACCATCCGGAATCTTGTTCTCTTTACAAACTTGTTTAGTTTGCTGAGATCTAATATTGGCCTCCAGTCCCCTGTCTTTTTCGGTATCAAAAAGAACCTTGAGTAGATTCCGGATCCTAGTTGGTCTGCTGGGACTGGCTGGATGGCTCTTTTTGCTAGCAGTTTTGATATCTCAGGTACTGCTAGTTCCCCTAGACCGGGTGGAACGTTTGGAAGGGTTCCCTTTTGCTGAATTGGGGTTTGGATAAAGGGAATTTTGTAACCCTCGGATATGATAGACTGTACCCATTTGTCTTGAGTAAGGGAAAGCCAGGCTTTTGGGTACAGCAACTATCTTCCCCCAACTGCCTCCGAAGGTGACAATCGGGCAACATCTCAGGGATGCTGTAAGGGTTTGTCAGAGAGGCTCCCTGCTACCCTGGTTCTGCGGACCCCCTCTGCCCCTAGGGCGGCATCTGTTGTTGTTACCCCCTCTGCCTCTGGGGGTAAACTGACCTCTTGCGTCAGGCGTGACTCCTTGAGATTTGCGGAACCACATTTTCCCAACATTCTGACCCTTAGGGTATGGTCTTGAAGGGGCGGAGAAACGGACTCCTATGGCAGAAAGAGTCTTGCCATCTTGTTCGCATCTGGTCAAGGTGTCTTTCACTTGAGGTCCGAACAAAGCCGAACCATCAAAAGAAGTTGTGAAGGACGCCTTGAAAGGGTCCGCGAAATTACACAGCCACATCCAGGCATGACGCCTTAAGGCCACTCCTGTGCCCGCGGCCCTACTCGCTCCATCGGCTGCATATGAAATTAGATGCATGGAGGAGTTAACAATCGAGTTTAGGGTTCCAAGCTGTGAGTTTATTTTATCCTGGGACCCAGCAGCTGATGGATCCTGTAAGACTTCTCCCTACTCTTTGAGAATATCTCTCTGAAGGCGGGTGAACTGACACAAGTAATTCAGCGACCTCATGGCAAAGGTCGCTGAAGAAAACATCCGCTTACCGTACTTATCCATGGTCCTAGAATCCTTATTAGGAGGATGGATAGGTACTGAAGGATCAGCTAGTTCCTTCTTGGTGGCTGCAGCCACCACCATGGCATCTGCCGGTACACCTTTTGTTAGGAATGGTTTGTCAACTGGTGCTGTGATGAAGTTAGATGGCCTCCGAGGGGTGGGTTCCACCGAATCCGGGGCCGACCACGCCTTCCGAGCCACTACTTCCATAAGGGGGTCGAAAGGCGGAGACACCCAGGAGGTCGAGGGTCAAGAACCAAACGCCTCCAGGTACACCAACTCGTCCTCGGAAGGATTAAGGGAAGACCAGTTCCCCCTCTGCTTTAGGATTTCTAGGATGTCTGAGAAAGAGACATCCTCAGAGGGGGACTTTGGGGATCCCTCCGACTCATCCAAGTCGGTGTCAGATGTAATGGACTCAGGGGAGTCCAGATGTTTCATCTTACGCAGAGGCTTCGCTGACAGGTCAGGAGAAGCCTCGGAAGAGGAAGATATTCCCAGTGGGGAAACCTGAGGCGTTGGATCTCTGGGTCCGGGAGCAAGAGAGTGGGAAGAGACATCAGCAGGCACTGTAGTGGGAGGAGCTGATGGAGCTGACCGTTGACTATGCCCTGGGGCTAGTCCTACCTCATCACCTCGAAGGCTCCCCTATCAGAAAGGCCAGAGGGCCCCCACTCCGAAGAGGTAGGAACCCCAGGCCGCACCGACAGGGAAGGCTCCGAAGCCGATGTCGGGGCCGAGCTTACCAGCGCCGATGCTCCAAGAGGGAGAACGGGGTCGGACAATGGTCCGATGCCACTCACCCCCTCGGAGCAGAGAGAGACCAGGCGCCCGGATCCGTCCAATGAAGGCATCAAGGAGGAGATCGGAGCGGAAGACGAAGGAGCCGAAGGGGGAGGTATTGGCTCCGACGCCACAACAGTCACGGCTCCGAGGAGCTCTGGCTCCAAACTCTGAGGGAGAGTCGAAGGAGGAAAAATAGGTGGAGTCGTAATGGCTACCATCTGATGAGACGGGCTACAGATTATCTGGGCCAATGCCTGAGACTAACAGCCTACTTACCACTCTCTCAAGGTCGTGATCTGAAAGCCTGGACGACCGAAAAGATCGGCTCCGATGGCTCCTCTCCGAGAGCAGGGGGGATCTCGTAGCCGAATGGATGGACTCCAAAGAAGGGGATCTTGACCTCTTCTTAGATATGGATGGAGCCAAAGGAGCCGAGGACATGTTGGCTCCAGCCGGAGCGCACCGTGAATGCATGGACTCAGAGGTATCGGCACCGAGTGGTGCCGAGACAGGAACCTGCGCGTCAGAGGGATCGGCTCCAGCCGGAGCCGATCTAGGCACAGACAAAGAGCCAGCAGCCGAAGGCTTAGTACTCGGAGCCAACGGTTTTGCTGGTTTCGAAGGCCTCCCCGACGAAGACTTAGTCGGGGAGCCCTCGGGCTTTAACAAGCCCCTCAATATAACTTGGTTCCTGTGCTCCTGCAGGACTCTTGGACTGAATGCATGACACACAGAACAAGAGTCCTGCAGGTGCAGGGGTCCCAGGCAGTAAACACAAGTGTGACCGTCTGTCAGAGACATTTTCTGACAGCACGAGTCACACTTCTTAAAGCCTGAGACCTTAGTTTCCTTTGGTTCCTTCGACATAACAGTGTCGAGGGATCACAAAAGGAAAGAGAAAACACACACACAACACTCAAAAAACAATAACAATTTTAATTGGGATACTGACACACCCAAACACTCCACAGGATCCCTAAGAATAATTAGGAAAGGGGCAGGCTTAAGGCCTAACCTAAGAGTGGAGGGGGGGGGGATATAAGGGGAAAAAAAGGGAGGTATTAACAGGAACAGAATTAAAGGTAGTCGCTAACTACTGAAAAACAACTGGGTGAAAAACTAACCAAAAAGGGTGACTGAAAACCATGTATTCAAAGACTTACCAGGAGCCGGTAAAAATACGCACCTCGCAAGCGAAAGCAGCAAACGAGATCTGGGGAGTTATCGCCTAGCATCATGGGATATAGGGTTGCCTTGAACCGGTAAAATAAGCTCTCGAGCTTTAGTAAGTGGCCGAGTCGCAGCCGATCCATCCAGCAAGAATGAAGGCGAGATTGACAACTTAACATCTGCCATTATGATCTCCTTCCATACCATGAATCAATGCAGCTTGTATGTTTCCTGCAACTGTTTGCGAATACTGGCCACCTTGAAAAAGTTTTTGGACACTAATTGTGTTTTTGATAAAAAAGTGAAACAGATGATGAGCAAGCTGAAGTGCCGGTACCTAAGGGCACACTCAGGGATATTATTTTTACCCTGGGTAAGAAATTAAATATCAACAACTTGAAGCTAGATAATGCTTATCTTACCAAATGTATCACTTTGAAAATTGTCCCTATGGGGTTGAGGTTTTTTAAACATCCTATGGGAATTGATCTGAGAACATTAGATCTGAATTTAACCAGTTTTTTGACCAATGCAGTTTACAATATATGCATCTTTTGATTAAATATAATGACGAGAAGTTGGTAAAATGCATGCATGATGTAGAAAAGTTAAACTAAATGATTTTTAAGTGATTTATTGTTCCCACAGTGGGAAAACCTGTATGTTAAGCAATTTAATGTGGCCAACAGTATTAAGAAAGCATATAATAGAAAAAGTAAAAAGCTCCAAAGAGATACAGAGCAGTACAATAAGGGTAAGGCATACATATGGGGCAACAACAGCAGCAACTATAACAATATTAAGAACGCCTATACAGGTATACATGAAAATGAAGATCTAGACTACACACATCAAAGGGAGGAGAGATCATATTTTTATTACGAAAACTTGATGGATTTTATATTACATTAAATCATTGTTTTTTATTATTTTAGAATGGTCAACTGTGGTTTTTGTCAGTGGAGATCTTGTAGTCCTTCACTACAGTGAATTGTGGCTTTATAAAGGATTTATTGGCGTCTCAAGACACCGTGGCATTAGCGTTCTTCACCATACTTTGTTACATCTAGGATTTAAACACACTTCCTTAGTTACACCCATTTGCTCAAATATTTCTGATAGAGTGCTCGGTTGAAAATTTTTAAAGTCAACAAAACCTACATTTATAGTTACCTCTCTTTCCTATCACACCTCTGACATTTGCCATCTACTGGAGGAAAAATGTTTCCAAGTCTGGCTGGGGTATAAAAATACCTATGGAAACACAAGCAAATATACAAAATCTTCCACACTTTGTTGCATATTTGGGAGTCATACATATGTCCTCCTATTGTTTCTTAGCAAACTGCAAAACCAATCATTCTTCCCAATCTTTAACCCCCTCAGATGGATTCCTATATTTATGGTGCAATATTTTATATGCCCTACTAATTATACTTTTAACAGCAGCTTACATTTTAGATTCAACTAAAAACTATCAGAGCAGATCTTTCACATAACATTCCCCTGTCTCTTTCTCTCTTCTCTGCCTATACTATTATATCGATGCCTGCAATCCAAATATCTTCTTGGCCTCTACCCATTCTACTTTCTTTCCATCTCAAGATATTTGCTCCCAATACATTTGTTCATTTGCCAGTTGTCTACAATTTCAGCCCCTTCTTGCCTATTCTCTGCACCCCCTAATTGCAGTCATCCTTAATCAGCAAAAACTCCTCTCTCTATTCTCATGTTGGTTTAGATCTCGGAATGCTTTCTACATTATAAATACAATATTCTATATGCCTGTTCTCAAAGGATCTGCATCCAAGATACCGCCCTCTCAGTATTTCTTGAATTTTCCCCTTGCTTCATCATCCCTTTCCACTTTGAGATAAACCTTTCTGCTTTTATGTATATACCAGCCTCAACTGTGTAGCTCAAAAAAAAAAAAAAAGTTGTATGTTCACCATAATGTTCCATCTGTGTTGTCCATTTTCATTCTTTCTCAACCACTGGGTTCAGATCCGATCCTCGGATTAGACTCTGCCATTACTAAACCTCATGGCCATTAAAACCTCTTGAACTCTTCCCTTTCCCATAATGCACCAGCCTTCACACTCCTCAGATCTTGTTTGCCATTATACATCAAAAAAAATTTTGAAAAAGGTATGAAACTTCTTTGGAAATACTTAAACATATAGAGCCTATCTGGAGATCAGTCTGAAGGATAGTTGTGTCATTTTAGCCTCTCTTTCTTCCAAAAGAAAAATAAGAAAAGGGATGGGGGTTGGTGGGTGAAAGTTGTGGAAGGAGGAAAATGGACAACAGAGATGGAAAGTTATGGTGAGTACATAACTTTTTTTTATCTGATGTTAATTTTCATTTATTCTTCAACCATTGGGGCAGAGTCCCCAGCTAACTAGATTCATGGGTGGACTCTAAGGACGTTCCTGAACACAGTTGAGCCAAAGGCTGCTCTTGACCTAAAGACCAGATCCAGTTTGTAATGAATGATAAGTATGTGGATGCTTTAGAAACACCATGGAAGTTGCCATAGATCTCGTCAAATGTGCTATTTTAGGTTTATTTCACATTTGCTAATAGGGTTAGTCCAACTGAGTTTGCAAACAAACCCATTTTCAGTGGAGACCCGAGGGGGAAAAGCCCCAGCAAGAGTGACAATATACAAATATTAAATACAACAACAATACAAAATTAAAAAAAAAAGTAAACTATTTGCATTGCATTGATAGTAAGCACCCCATTTTCAGTGGAGACCCCAAGGGGAAACAGCCTCAGAAAGCATAAGGAAAGATAAACATACAAGACAAAAACTATTAAAAACAATGCAGATAAGAGATTAATTATAGAGAGAAAGACAAAAGAAAAAAATATGAACATTAAAAGGGTTGCACTGATAGCAGTGGTCTAAATTTACTACACATAGGAGTAAAAACAAAAGGATAATCGTTGTTTAATAGAAAGAAAATGTGCAGACATTGTTAGGAAGTGTGGGGGGGAGTGTGGAAAATGGGAGGGGGGAGAAAGGAGGGGGGCTATAGTAGTAGAGCTGAGGGTTTAGGAGGTTAGTTTAAGCAGAAGTTACAACAGAGGAAAGGAAAGGTTGGATCTAATATAGAGAGGGAGTTTGTCCCAATTTAGTGAGACAGAGTGTTTGTAAAGTAGTTTGCCAATATTCCCTTTGGGTTTAAAAACTGAGAGAAGCACTCCAGACAGTAACATGGGAGGTGATAGCAGGGCAGGCAGAGGGGTTGTTGAGCATTGAAAATGTAGTGTAGAGTTGCGACGGTAGGAAAAGGTGCGTAAATTCCATGGTAAGGTTATGCCAATTTGCCAGTCAACCAGCCATTTGGCTACAGTAACCTTTGCTACTGGTTTGCCTAATTTTGAATCTGCAAAGGATATAAATAATTGGTCTGTTTTTCTGCTCTCTTTAGTTCTATGTAAATAAAAACGTAATTGTCAGAACATCCAATAAATGTAATGTATTTTGACTTTTGTTTGAAACTTTAGGAAAGAAAAATGGTAAATTGACTGACTGATATTGGATTCTGACATCTCCTTAGGAAGGAAAGAGCTGTTGGTATGAAATGTCACTGTCCTTATGAAAAATCAAGCAAGGAGGTTTAGATGAGGCTTGAAGTTCCGATATTCTTCTAGAAGTAATAACCACTAGAAAAATAGTTTTCCATGTTAATAATTTAAGTTAACATTTAGCTGTTCGTTCAAATGGGGATTGAATTAAGGTTTGTAGCACCAAATTTAAATCCTATGGTGAAGTAGGATTTTTGTAAGGTAGTCTGAGCTAGAGTGCCTCTTTAGGCTTTACACATTTTAGAAAAAGCCAAGAATGGCCAAATACAGTGTGAAAATTAGAAATTGCAAAATGGACTTCGATTGTTGAGGAACTAGCTCCCTCATTAAAAATTCTAAGACACTTTGCACTGGAGCTGAAAAAGGGTCAGTGTGTTTTTGCTGTGCCCAAAAAGCATATCTTTTCAATTTGCTTCTGTAAAGTTTACTTGTGGAAGCCTTATGTGAAGATAAAAGAATGTAGCAAACCGGGGAAGAGAGCATTGGCTCAATGGCTACCAAGGGAATTAAAGAAACCATGCTGTTAGCTTGAGGTTTGAAATATCCGGTTGTATCATGCCTGTCAGGCGAAACAGGTGGTCTGTAATCGAATACAGAATCCAAGGTAGGTACAGTAGGTGAGGACAAAGGAAGAGGAACCAAATCTTTTGAGACCAATAAGGTGCGATGAAGATAACCTTGCTGTTCAACCGGGCAGCTTTCTGTAGAAATTTGGGAACTATGTAAATAGGAGGATATGCATAGAGAACACCGGGGGGGGGGGGGTAATTGTGGAGAAAAGCATCACAGGATTCCCCCACAGGGGGGATCAAGGCAAATAAGCTACTGTACTTGTTTAAGGGAGAAGCAAAAAGACTGCTGCAAGGCTGGCCCCATCGACAGAAAATCATATCTGTCACTGTTGAGAGACCACTCGTGAGGTAGTAAAATGGGCCTGCTCAGTTTGTCTATCATTTTGGACTTCTCCGGAATGTGCTTTCTATTAGAAAGTGGTTGGATGAGATTGCCCATTGCCAAACAGGGGGCTTCTTGACATAAGAAGCAAGACCCGGTTCCTCCTCATTTGTTGATGTACCCAACTACTGACATGTCTCTGAATTTCAATTGGCCGGAAAGGAAGAGCTTCTTGGAGTACCTGCAATGTTAAGAGCACTACTCTCATTTCCAGAACACGGATATGGATTTTGGCCTCTTCAGGGGTCCACATGCCTTGGATTGCCTTTCTCAGGAAGTGCCCCCACCTCCACTTTATCTGGACGCGCCCTTGGTCACTACAGCCTTGGGTTAAGAGAGAGCAGAGGGCCAACCTTGTAAAAGTTGGTTTGATTGAATTCACCACCACAGATATTTCTTGCATGCACTGGTTATTTTTATTTGTGCTGACACGGAATGATAAAGAATTGACCAATGAGATGGCAGTATCCAATGAAGTATTCTCATATGAAATCTTGCAACGGGAACTAGAATTATGGCTGCTGACATTGAATCTAGGGCTTGTAGAATCAACAGAGCTGAAACTGTGGTACTGAAGATTATTTTCTTGACCTGGAATGTGATCGTACTCAGAGTGGAAGAGTAGCTGTTTGATTCTGTATTGAACACACTGCTCCTATGAATTCCAGTGTCTATGATGGCTCCACCTGTTGCAGTTAATGGTTATCCCCAGGTTGAAGCAAGTCTGGAGCACCTGATTCCACATTTGTAGTAGATGCCTGGTTGGGGCAGTAATGAGCCAGTCATCTAAATACATAAACACCTGGAAACTCAAGTGAACTGCTAACACTGCTATGCATTTGGTGATCATGGGAGTTGTGGTGAAGCCAAAGCGCAGTGCCCTGAAGAGACAGTGACTGCCTCTCAGGCAGAAGCGTATATACCTTCTGGATTGTCTTCATTTTTTCTATGACAGTATCCATCCTAAAGGTCTGCTAAGCACATCCAATAGTCCTTGCCTAAAAAGGAAAGAATGACCTGAACCGTGACCATCCAAAACTGTGTGTGTTGAACTGACTTGTTCAAGATAGTGAGAACTAAAACTGGTCTCAAGTCCCCCGTTTTCTTTGGTACTAAAATAAGTTCCAGATTCTATTTTGCCTGGTGGGACTTCTTGGAGGACTCTAGCAGCTTTTTAATTTCCTACTGCTGCTGATTTCCTCTGAATGGGTGGTACGTCGGGAAGGTTGTGTAGAAGCAGAGGTGGAAGGGAAACTGGAATGATAGAAACTCTGAATATAATTCTCTGTACCCAAGTATTTTTGTGATTTCTAGCCAGGCTCTCTCATGCAGAGAAAGTAACCTTGACTGCTTCCAGTGGGGGACAATCGGGCCTCATCTGGACCCCTATTCTGCAGGCCTCCTCTGCTGCAAGGGTGGCATCTTTCATTTGAGTTCCCCCCTCTGCCCCTGAGGGAACTATCTCCTCGTGGATCTTGGCAAGGACCCTGGGACTTCCTGAACCAGTCCTTTGAGAAGTCAAAAAACTTATTCCCAGTGCACCTGGAGTGCTTGTCCTTCACTTTTGGGCCAAACAGAGAACTGCTGTCAAAAGCAGCACTGACAAGGACTTGAAGGGCTCCACAAAAATCACAAGTGCACCCAGGCATGCCTCCTTAAAGATATGCCTGAACCAGCTGCCCATTAGGTAACTTCGGCCGCATGTTAGATAAGCCTCATGGACGAGTTAGAAATTAATAGGGTAAGCCCACTGCGATGCCACAAAATCCTGAGCCTCAGCAGTGGTGGTTCCTTAAAGAGAATAACAGTTCCTTTATCAAATCCATTTGAAGTCTTGTGAAATGGGCTAAGTAGTTCAGTGATCTGACAAGCAAATGCTTAAGTATATACATGCTTCCCAAGTCTGTCCAGTCTCCTACACTCCCTGTTAGAGGGATGGAGAGAAGAATTCTGTTCCGCAAGTTCCCTTTTAGTGGCTGCCACCACAACCGTGGCATCTACAGGCACTCTCTTGTTTCAAAATGCCCTGCTTGCAATTGGCGCCAGAATCCAGTGTCTTGAGAATTGGCTCATTTGTGTCTGGTTCCTTTCACACCTGCGGTGAGACCAAATCAGTGAGCTAGTTGGTGGGCGGAGTTACCCAGGAGGTAGAATGGCCAGACCCAAAAGCCTCCAGGAACAGACACAGTCCAACCACCAGAAATGTCAATACCCTGCTGGGTAACCTGAAACTTTGGGTAGGCTGTCCTTGTGAACCAGGATAATGAGACAACACGCAGAGACATGTAGGTCCCAGATGGATGATCTGGGGGAAGGAGATTTCCTGTCCTCCTGCAGCAGAAAACACCCTCTCCACTACCTCAAAGGCATACCGCTCCAGGAAGAAGGAAGTTGATGGATCTGAGAAGCCAAGCTTCCTACTCCTCTGCTGCCCCTGCCCCAAAATCAACCTACCCAAGGCAGAGGTCTGAGCGAGATGGTTCCAAAAACTTCAGAATCGACTAACACCTCTGACCCAGACAGGCACATCCCGGGCTCAGAGTCGTCTGGATCTGGAACAGTAGGAGCCACAGCACTCAGAGTAAGCCCTGGATCTGAAGTCAATGGTCCCAAAGACTCTGATCCAAGGGCACCAAAATGACTGGTCAGATGGGGAAGCAGCTGAAAAAGATGGCATAATGCTTATAAAGGCTTCCTGACCTGATGGGGTAGGAGCCAGAATAACTCCAATTTGTATTTGTGCAGAGAGGAACTACCTCATCATTCTGTCCACATCTGGCTCAGTGAGACTCCTGACAGAATGAGAAGATGCCAATGAAGTGGATTTTGCGTGGCAATGTATGTCCAGGAAGGGAGAAGGTGCACATGATGGTACCAGATCCAGATGAGGACAGTATGTAGTCCTTGATAACAGTTTATGACCAGAGAAAGTCAGATCCGATGAAGCAGACTTGTCAGATACAGATAAAGGAGTAGCTTTCGGATCAGAATTTTTGGTCTTTTTCCTCAGTGGTTCAGTGTTGAGATGCGAGGATGGTGTACAGGATCCAGAAGGCTTGCAAGACTACTTTGCCTTGTGTTGGGGGGGGGGGGGTTGAGTCCCAGAGAACGCTTTGGAAAAGGAAGGAAGACGTCTATTTGTTATTCTTCTGGTCAGCCAAAGTCCTAGGATTAAATCCCTGACATCTTACATTCAACAGTAAAGTAATGAGGGCCTAAACAATACAAACATTAACGTGCGAGAATCAGAAAGCAGAATGTTATGTCCACATTCAATACATTTTTTAAACACCAAGGGGCCTTCTCAGACATTTTTCCTATTCAAGTAGAAAGGAGAGAAGAGGTTTTTTTTTTGTTTTTTTTTTGAGACAGAAAATACCAGCAGTGGTAAAAGGATTACCCTAAAGTGTACAAAGGATAAAAATACCAGCAATGGTAAGATAGGTACGCTCAAAAGTGTAGAAAGGGAGGTACAAGAATAAAGAATATAGTACTAAGAGTTATACAAAAAAAATTCACTTATCTGAATTCAAAAAGGCTAAAGCTTGAGAGCTGAAGGCGACCATGTCTTCACACTAAACCAGCAAATGAGATCTGAGGAGTTAGGATTGGTGCATTATGGGAAAGGGAGGAGCTCGAGTTTTCGGTGGCCACAAGCTTCAGTAATGACCAAGTCAGATCAGATCCAAACCCAATGGTTGAGGAATGAATGAAAATTGTCATCAGATCATCCCTTTAAAAAAAAATTAGGTAATTCTTAATCACCTTTGTTCTACTGGAAGGATCAACTTATCCCACTTGACCATTGCCCTTCCCCTGCCAGATAAAATCATTCAACTCTTACTATCTACAACAACTTCTCTGGTTGATACAAATGTGTCGGACGTGTTAACACTAAAGGGACTAAACATTTTCACCTGTATATTGCTATCCATAAACATAAGCTTCCAGTTAATCAGTTTTTGTATTACCTTTTTAGTCTCTTCCCAAATATCTGTAACTCCATAGCATATCCTTTTTAACCCATACTCCTAAATACTGCATTTTATCATGTCTCTCAATAAGAGTATTTAACAAAAGTTTGTGAAAATAGTTTACAATTTTACCTTTGTTTCGTCTATTAATTTTATGTAATGTAAGACCTGAAACTATATCAATGTTAAAACACTGAGATGCACTTTTCTGGTTTTATCAGGTACAAAATACGGTCTGCAAAGAAAGTCAACTTTTCTTCATTACCATACCAATTATAAAATTGAATTTCTGAGTTCCTTATTTTCTTTACCAATGACTCTAAATACAACTCGAAGAGGAATGAAGACACTCTTGCCTGGTTCCTCTGTTCAGACAACTTATCAGAGAGGAACCCTCCCACTTTTTACCTCCTATCCCTCATATCCTCTTAATTAACCCTATTTTTAATCAGAGAATACAAATGCTTCAATTGTCCTAACCAAAAACCTAGCTGACTCTGGAATTCTTTCTCTCCATCAAGATTCCAAAAACAGCAATATTTTCTTACATTCTGCTGATATCTGGATCATTACTGTTCTATTAATGCTGGCAAATGTTTGCATCCCCTCCACAAAACCACACTGATCCATCAATTTGGGTAACACCCTTGTCATTATTTTAGCTATTATGGACATACTTCATAAACATGTTTTAAAACTGAAATGAGCCCATATTAAGCTGGGTCTGATTGGTCTTTAGGTATACAGACTAAGTTTTCGTCCAGGATGCTGGTGCTTCCCCTCCTTTTAAAATGCTGTTAAACAAAACCTTCCACAGAAATACCATTTATTCCTGGAAACTTTCCTATAGATTGATCATACATAATTTTAATCTCATCTCCTCTTATCTTAACTGTCAATTGTTACACCTAGTCTCCCTCTAACCTTGGCATAATTAAGTCTTCCACAAATATTTCCATGTGTGCTCTTTCTTGATGTCCACTTTTCTCTGATTTACACAAATGCCCAAAATTTCTGAAGTGTCTCTATTACCTTTACAGAGTTATTTTTCTTATAGATGCCCTAAAACTAGCAACAACCTTTTCTAGGTTTTGTTGTTGCCCAAGTCATTATGCTAAAAGGTGTTGTGCTTTGGAGTTGTCAAAAAACAGCAATCTTTATAAACTCATGCATATTATCCAGAGCCAGATTTAAATTCTCTATCAATCTGTAGTTGCAATTCTTGACTGTTATTTACCTTATTTTGCAATACATTAACCTTTGCAAGCCCCCCAAAAATAAAATAGAGATGTTGAATAAGTAACAAGAATTAAACTTCACTTTCATTTTATTCCACTCCACTAGTTATAACTTCCGAATATATTTCTATCTTCCCTAAACACCAGAATAATTTTCACTATCCATACTTTAAAATTCCTCTTTTTAAAAGGTAGGCAGAGAATGCAAGTGTCTCATTTTTACTTCATTACCCCACATTTTTCTCTCAGCTATTGGTTTACGATTTGAAATATTTACTGGATTTGTGCCAAAGCATTCAATTAAATGCACATATTCTGGTGAAATATAATTTCTGTGTAACCGAGTTAGTGCTCCATAGATTACATATTCCCCAAGTTCCTATTAATAAATTTACATTTTCCATACCAAATATTTTCATAAATTTCTTCTGAAACTAACCTCTTGTTATATTTTCCCTTCTAGGTCCCCAAGATGCATCCTCACTGTTGTAAATCAAATTCTAGCCCCCACCTATAAATACATTTTCCCTGCTAAAAGCGAATTTCTTCCAAGATTTATAATAGCAGCTGTAGGTGGAATATAAATGCAT
This sequence comes from Protopterus annectens, assembly GCF_019279795.1. Lineage (NCBI taxonomy): Eukaryota > Metazoa > Chordata > Ceratodontiformes > Protopteridae > Protopterus > Protopterus annectens. The sequence goes on from NC_056744.1 coordinate 859,776,682, forward strand.
GTCCGCATAGCCCTCCTCCCTAGTCATAAGCCACTTACTACCATAAATCTACCATTATCTTTTTTCCTTACGTCACTACTGAAGCACCTCTAGCAATTGGTACAAGTACTCCTTTTCCTTTATCCAAGATATTCTGCTGAATATCCCATCCTGAAATCCTTTAAATTCACATGCTCACTTCTGTGTCTTGTAGCAGTGCGACTTGCATTCTGCATTAATATAATTCAATACTTAAATACGGACAGTGTAGACATAAGTTTTGTCATTTTTTTTTAAATGTCTATGCCCAGCTTTTGTTTTATGTGTAACCACAAATGCTTGGCAGGTTGATCTTTTATACAGTTTCTTGTCCTGTTCTTTTGAACCCATGTCACAGTTTATAAAACTTTGCTTTTTGAAGACCATAAAAATACACCCAAGAGCACCTCCATTACCTATTAACATAAAACATGTAAAACTACATACAGCTTCAATTAAGTTTAATCCTCATAAGAACAACTGCCCCAAACTGACAGCTGCACTCAAAGGCATTACCCAACCTAAAATTATTATCTATTATTAAGCGCATGTTACGGCCTGTGCTGCTTCTTACACTGATTGCCGTCTGTTCTTGTCTCATCTTTATTCCCCTCCTACAAGTCAAAATAGCTTGCATGTTTTTCATTTAAACTTAAGAAAAAGTTCACAGGCTCTCTCTAAATAAAACTAAACTATACACCGTTCTAGTAAATGCACTGAGGTGTGTGCGCGTTAAGAAAGCTGCTCTTAATTACTTCCATTAATTTCAAACTAATGTTTTTTACTAAGCTGCTTGCCCTTGTACCTTTTAATTTTACATTTCTCTCAGCAAACAATAACCAGAGGTTTCGAGATTTATTGCCTGGACCTGTAATCAGTTTGTCTCCATGAAAACACAACAGAATGTACAGGTGCCCCCCATCTGCAACCTTCTCAGGTCACAATGAACATTTGCTAAAGGAAAACTTAATTACATGCAGAGTTTTCTCTTATTTTTATAGCACAATGACTTACACAAGCAACTGGTTATTAGATTAAGCCAAGGGCATTAATCCATGCACTTCACAGAAAGCATGTCAACTGTACATATATATTCATCAGTGCACTTTTACACCCCCCATTCCCTATCCTAACAGCTCATGATTACAACAAATTTCAACATGCTATTGTCCAGCCTTTCTCGTTTTACACTAATGCCTACATTTCATAGGTAGGTACTAGGCTATTGGCCCTAGGGCCTATATAAGCCTAGCCAAAAAGGTACCCTGGCTTTTGCCACCCAAGAAAATTATTTTCCTGTGCCCCTGTCGAGCAGTGCCACAGAAGTGATCCCCAGGGTGAATTTCCCATCCAATCATCAAGACTTTTATTGAAGAGTGCTAATGAGGAGCTTTGTTTGATATAGATATGTAGTTTGTTCCAGACTATGGGAAATCTCTGGGCCAGGAATCTATCCCTCCAGCATGTTCTGTTTATTGTGGTGACAAGGTTTAGGTCCCTCGAGCATGTAGCTTGGAGGGATTAGAATTTTTTTAAGTGGAGCATGTCCGGCAGCTCTGGGCTTGACATAGCTTTGTATATTAAGCAAAGATCGCCTCTGAGTAGGCAATATGCAATGGAGTAAAGCTGGAGTTTTTTGAGATGTTCTGCGTAGGATATCTGTGAGGCCAGTAATCCTCTGTGAGGTATTTCTGTGGCCTGTCCAGTTGTTGTAGATGTCTTGTGAGATGTTGTACTCTACAATGGGTCTAATGAGTGACGGGTAGAGGGGAACAATGACCTCTTTCTTCCTGGATGAGAAGCCTTTTGTGATGGTGTGCCACGTAGAAGGATTTCCTGACTACTGTGGTGATGTGATTATCAAAGGAGAGACTACTGTCCACCTGTGTCCCAAGGTGTCATCATACTTCCAGTGTTAAGTAGACTACCTCCTTTGTGGTCATTCATGGGTACAGAGTTGTTACCAAAGGGGATGACAATGCACTTTTTGGCAGTGAACTTGAGGCCATGACTTTGATACCAGGCATCTGTTTCAGTTAGGCCGTTTTGTAGGATGTCCACATCGTTAGGAGTTTTGATTATGGCTCCTAGTTTGCAGTCATCTGCGAACTTCGTTAGCCTGTACTTTAGAGAAGTAGATATCTAACAGGAGAGGACCCAGGACTGAACCCTGTAGCACTCCACTTGTAACTGGTCTTAAGTCGGATTTGGAGTCTGCTACTTTCACAGTGTGGGTTCCTTCAGTTAACCAGTTGGCAACCCATCTTGTGACATAAGGATTTATATCTAGTTTAGTGAGTTTATCTAGAATTCCAGAGTGGGGGATGATGTCAAAAGCCTTGACGAGATCTACATAGGCTGTGTGAACCACCTTACCCTTGTCTACAGCTTTTCTGACTGCTTCAAAGAAGTCTTATCAGGTTTAGGAGACATTATCTCCGCCTTTTACAAACCCGAACTGGATGGAGTCCAGAGTTTGGAGATTACCAATGTCTTTGTTTATGAGTTCCATGATGATACATTCCATGGCCTTGCAGACCAGACTTTTCAGGCTAAAGGGTCCGTAGTGGCTCACCCTTTGTGGAGTGGGATAACCATCCCTGTGCACCATTCAGTGGGCACAAACCCGGAGGTGAGGCTATGATTGAACATGGTACTTAGGTGGGGTGCCAGCTCGTTCTGTAGTTCGTATAAAAAACGCAGCCTGGGATGTTGTCAGGTCCCATGGATGCTGTGTTCTTGGCTTTGGAGAGTGTGGTTTTTACCTGTGCACCCATGATTACAGGAACTTTAAATTCTTCTGGTATAGAGATGGGCCCTTTAGGGGGTGACTGGGTAAAGTTAGCACTGAGCCTATCTACCAGGATGTTGGCAATATCAGTTGGTTCTGTATATTTAGTGCCATTGTGCTGTAACTCAGAGCAGATCTGAGTGTTGCCATTGAGATGCTTGACATAGCTATAGAATGCTTTGTGGTTGTCTTTAGAATCAGTGGCGATTTTGTTTTCATAACTAGCTTTGGAGCATTTTATGAGGAATCTCAGCTTCTTACTGAGGCTAACAAGGGAGTTCCTCCAATCATGGGATTTTGCTCTTTTCTGCAACAGTTTTTTTTCTTCTGTTGTAGAGTTTGTTTATGGCAGGGACCTCCAGATTGGCTTTCTTTTTTTGGAGGATAGCATCTTGGTTCTGTTAGGGACTGCACGATCCATGCATTCGTGTAAGTGCTTATAAAGTACATTTGTGTAGGATTCAACAGTCGTACCTTTAATTGTCCCTCTGCATGGGTGCTGTGAAGTTTGCCACTTCTGTCTTAAGAAGCGTGAAGTTGGCTTTGGAGAAGTTGTTTACAGTGGTTTCCCTAATGGGGGGGGTGGGGGTGGGATATGGACGTCTAGGGTGATTAGCTTGTGGTCAGATCTGACCAATGAGGAATTGACCTCTGGTGTGAACACTGATTGCCCATGTTGGTAAGGACCAGGTCTAGGATATTGCTGCCCCTGGTGGGGGTGTGGATAAGCTGATCCAAGGCATTGGAATTTAAGAATTCCAGAAAACGTTGAGCAAAAGATTTGTTACACGAGTAGTTTTCCCAGTTAATGGTAGGGTAGTTGAAATCGCCCATTATTAGGGTGTTGGTTTGTACCCTAATATTTTCCAGTGTATCAAGAAATGAGGAGTGGAAATCCTAGGGCATGGTGGGGGATCTGTAGCAAGCTACAATTAGGATTGCAGTCTTGTCCAGAGAGTTAGTTGCACTTGGATAATCTCGGATGCATTATGCTGAGCAACTAGCCTGGAGATGTGGATATCTTTAATGAATATGAACACGCCTCCTCTAGTGTTTCAGTCCAGGTTAGGTGGCCAAAAGGTGTGGTATGAATTATAGACTGGTAATGCAGGGATGCTCTCTGGAGCCTTGAAACAACTTCTCTGCCACTGCACAGATGTCAATGTTCTCCATTTTAAGGAGCGCCTCGAGTGAGTACATTTTGAGGTTTAGACTTCTAGCACTGAGTAGCATTACCCTCAGATTTCGCTTGCTTGTACCTGTTACAGTGGTGAATTCGTCATTTGAACCTTGCCTACAAAAGGCACTATAGGGGTGGGAAAAGCCTTAGCCAGTATCCAGAATCCCAAGGGCGACAAGTGCACGCCATCTCTGGCAAAGCATCGTGGTCTGTCGATCATGTCATCCCAGGCAGACGGATACTGGATCCCCTTAGAATGATACCAGAAGCTTAGCCAATTGTTGAAGTCAATATTTTTGTTCTTGTACTGTGGTATCATTCTGGGTGATGGCAGGATGCTTACTCAGGGCTAGGGTCATACTTGCCTGGGCTACAAGATCGGACAGCTCCTCCATGTCTCTTTTCATATAGTCCAGGGAGGTAAGTCTCAGGTCATTCACACCAACATGGACAATGACAGAGTCATATGTGTACTTGTTGTGTAGTGAACTGAGTGTGTGCATTATGTGGCTGATCCTGGCACCAGACAGGCAACTGACTAACTTTCACCTTGTTTAGCCTGGTGAGTGGAACATCAGTGTGCCTGACTATAAAGTCACCTATGACTAGAGTGTTGGGTACATTGTTATGCCTTATGGGCTGTGGTTGAGTGGCACACTGAGTTTGTGGGCTGTGTGTCATTTGGGTTGTGTTGGGGGGGTGGAGGTTGCTTGAGTTTCTGCTTTGGAGGTCTCTGTTGCTTGAGCAGATTTTTATTGATGGCTTCCGTGAATGTAGGTGTGCGTTTTCTGTTTCTATGTGTGCGCTTTAGTGGTGTAGGTTTTGAGAGACTATGTGATGAGTGTGGTGTAGGTTTTGAGAGACTATGTGATGAGTGTGGTGTAAGTATTTACCTTCTCCTCTTGACCGTCTAGTCCAGTCTTGGATGAAGAGAGCTTTGCTTCCAGTTTGGCTATGCAAGTGCATCTCTCTCAGGTTGTAGTGTTAGGTGGTAGGAGGAGAGGGTTGTCTGTGTTTATATGAGGCAACTGCTGCATTGCCACAAGATGCCTAGATTCATCAGGTAGACAGAGAAAACACCAGGAGCTGACCCTTAGACATGCCTGGATAGGTGCTTATTTATTAAGTACTAAAAACTGTTTTCCTCTAGACAAGTGAGGAAAAATAAAGCAAAGCCCTTGCTTTAGTATCACATAAATCACTGAAAATGTTTTAATATATGTAATTTATATAATGAAATGTTTACATAAAATACTGCTAGATTAACACTTTCCTTTTAGTGTCCTTCCAAACATTTGGCATGAAATGGGGTATATGCCTTTCAGTCCCCCCACAAGTTTATCTGAAGTCCAGTCTCTCTCACCCATTTTTTTCTTGAAAAGCCATACTTCACAAATGTGACAAATGCTTTATAGTCTCACATTTATTCACCAATTTCAGTGTTGCTATTCTTTCTGTTCATCTCCATCTCCCTATACCAGACACCAAAGTTCAATGTACCCCCAATTTTTCCAGTCAACTCCTGTGCTTTTTTCCATCTCTCAAGTAGTTATTTTTGAAACAATGAAAAAGGTTTCACTGTCAAAGTCTATGGGGTTTATTACCAGAAGAATGAGTCTCCCCCTGTTTGATGGCTCACTTTTTGTCGGAGAAACTTTTGTATTTCCTCCTCAGCCTGTTCTGCATCAAAAAATGATTACTTCTCTTGGTATAAAAAAAAATATTCTGAAGACAGCTGGATACAGCAGCTTGAACCTCATAGCTACCTCTCAACATTCCCCGATTACTGGGATAAATTTTATTCACCGGACAGGAGGAAGAAGAGAAGCATAACCTTCTATAAACTCTCTGTCTCCAATTTTAATACTTTGCCCTTCTGACGCGGTTTTGTCAGGATAGACTTTCTGCAGGTATGATGCATTACATCTTAATACAGGTCTTAGCAGCTTTCTCATGGCCAGGTTTGGAACATACAATGTGCTCCCTTTCAATTAACAAATCATGCTTTGTCATACCAGTGCAGTTGTTTATTTATTCTCTTGTAAAATTAGTTTGCTTCTTCCAGTTTCTCTATACTGCAGAAAACGTCATTTTTTTCTGCATGCTGTCCTCTAGCTCTACCATATTTTCAAACAGTTACTCTTGAGCAGGCACATATTCAGACAGCCTTTTCTTCATTTCAAACTTTGATTTTTGCAATTTTATAAGTTTATCTGAATAGTTGTTTAATGTGTCTTCAATTTGTTCCAGCCTTTTGTTATTTGATGTTGAGCTGATATACTCCTTCAATGTTTAATTTATTTTAATCAGCTCTGAGCACATTTTATTAAATCTTTTCCTCTAAATTACTGGAAGCCATCTCAAGTACCTTGGGGAATATGTAAATTCTCAGTACCCGTGAAGCCAGAGATGATGCCAGACTAAAAGTGAATGCTTATAAAATGGGCATATGCTAGGCTGAAGCAAGCAAAATGCATTTTTTGTATGTAGTTTTTTTTCCATTTCTGGCATGTGGAGTTGCAATGTAGGTTACCTGGCAAGTCCAGATACCCTGGTGGTGCATTTTTTGGTTTACCTGGTAAACACGTTTGTTTGCCCAAATGCTGAAGTACAGAGTGAGGGGCTAGTTCACATACACGACAGCACTTTCTCTTAAGACACAGACAAGGATGAAACACAGCATTGGAATGAAACTGTCACAAACTTTTTAAAACCCATTTGTGATGCAATTAAAGAAGAAACAGATGTGAAGGTATTGGGAAAATTCCATGTTGTATTGGGTGTGGGGCTAGCTGGTTTATGACCACTTTTATAACCACTCTCCATAGCAACAATGAAGTCACACAAGGACTTTGGCTATATAATTCTATCTTATAAAAATGAAATATTGAGACACAAGTGAAAATGAGATAGCCTTTTTAAGGTAAAGTACTCCTTTACAGCAGCTAGCTAGAAAACAGCTAGAATTGGATTTTTTCTGCATGCATTCTCCATTTATTGCACTTAAATCTTCTTTGTGGGACAACATATGTATATGTCATTTAGTACTTGAGCTTTCTTTTTTTATATCTTTAAGCGACTGTGGCTGGTATTTATTACAAAAATATTTTTGCACTGTTGCTTAACTGAGAAGAGGGTAACCCGTTTGCACTGAGGAATAACTGTAAGGGCCATGTCTTAGACTGCTTCATCGGGCAACCTGTAAAAATATCAAATGGCACAATTAGAACATGCAAGTTACTGGAAGTCTGTGGCTTTCTTCAGAGTGGTGACAGTACTACCAGTCCCTGGAAGAAAGCTGTGTGAACTGGAGACTTCAACTGCCTTCCCTGGAAATTGTGCATGTGTTTGTGTGAAAAAGAATACTTTGAGTGAAAGGCAGTTATTGTGTATAGAGGGGCGCTGGGAGACATTGGTTCATGGAGAGTGGTGTGGCTTTTTTAGTGAACAGTGTTCAGTCTAATTTGGATGTGGAGGCTGGAGACCCAAAACCTAGGAAAGTAGCTTACAACCACCTCTATGCTCTTAGTGCCAAGGCTGTGTTTTGTGGATTATTCATTGAAACATATCTGGTAACATCTACTTCATATTTAGTGGCAGTGGTTGCCAAAGGTAGTCACAGTTTCTACTACTGAAAGTCTTCCTTATCAAATATTCTCATAAATTTCCTCAAAAAGCTGCCGAATTCTTCCCAGTCAGTGTTATCTTCACCCTTTCTAGTTGATTTTCTATAAGGATCAATACTTTTCTTCTCTGTCGTTATCTAGGCAGTGTACTTCTTAGCCAGTAAAAGAATTTTACTAAACCTGGCAGAATTACTAGTCATTTGTCGGTTTCTTTTTTTCACACCGGGAGAGCTGAAGTTAAGCTTCTGATCAGTGTGCAGCCAACTTGGAAACTCCATCTTGCCTAAAATTGAGAAACTTTTGCAGAAGCCATTTCTAGGACAGAAATCCCAAAAAGTGTCTTTGGTCAGAATTCTGTCCTTACAGAAAAAAGGGTGGCCATCCTTGCAAAAACTCCAGGGAAAACAATCTAGTGGGAGGATGTGAGGAAGGGCTTCTAACTGTTCAGTCTGAAGCCCAGGTGGGAAAGAAGTGATGCAAACTTTTTTTTAAGGAGACCTGGACAGAATCTGCACAAATCAGCTAGTGATCCAACTAAGGAAAAATGTACATGCCTAGGGTTCTGCAGCAGGTAATCACGGAGGCCAGACACCAACACTTGAAGTAGATAGCCAAAAGGGTAATGGAGAAAATTGATAATGTAAGCCAGACACAGCAAATCTCAAAAACATTACTGAAATTGGTAGCAACAGGAATACGATTTATCATAGCTTCACCAAGATTTACAGTGACCATAAAGCAGTGGTCTGAAAGCAATGTTAGGACTAAGTACAAGGCAAGTATTCTGAATTTCAGAATTTTTACAAAAGTTTTCAGAAAGGACAAACTTAGGACCGGTGTCTCCAGGAGTGCTATTTTTTGGTACCAGAAAGATTCTGAAGTAAAATCCTTAGCCTTTGTTTATTGTAGGCAGTGGTTCTAGGACTCCTTCTTTCACCATGTGAAGGAGCACTTGGTGAAAAAGCTCTCTGGTCCGTTGAGAGTGGGGAATTTCCTTGAAAGGGAAATGATTTGATGTCCACTGCTAATTATTCTCAGAACCCAATTGGCTGAGACTATCTGCAACTAGGCTGCAGGGTTGAGAGTCTGGGAGAAGGAGAAAGGAAGGTTGGGGGAGGTGCTCTGTCTCTGCATAGTTGTTCCATTGCAGGGGGTTAATTTATTTTTCAGAAAGGAGACTCTTGTTTGGTTTCAACAAACTATACTCCTGTCGTTTCCTTTTTGATCCTTGACTTTAGTTTGGCTGAGATTTTTGCTTCTTCCGCCTCTTGAAAGACACCTTATTTTGGGAGAACTTGGATATATGAAAACATCCTAGACATTCCATGCATTAATTTGCAACTATTACCCTACTGTTTGAGACCGTGTAACAGAGGGCCCAAACACCAATACATAACTTAATGGTGGATTCAAAGTTTCAGCTTTTAAAATCAGAGTAGTTTTCTTTATGCAACCAAAGTATCTTAATACAAAAGAATCAACATTTCGCAAGACTGTATCTGCACGTTCAAGCACATCTAATCTGACTCGGATTTCTAAATAATTTCATACAAGATTTTGCTTTGCAGGTAAGGAAGCAGCAACATCATCCAAACTGAACACACACTGTAAAATATATTTCCACACACAACCTTGGTAATTTAACATTCTAAAAGACTACATTACTAGAGATCCTTTTGCCCTGAACATCTAGCCATTTTCCATTTTTTTTATAAAGGGTGTTGGATTAGAGGAAGCCAAGAACGTTTTATATGAACAGACAGCTGGAGAGACTAAGCTGGGCCCAGCAGTCAAACGAAAAAAGTCATATCCAAGGAGAACCTATAGCTGCTCTCAGTTTTAGGGACTGAGGTAATAGAGAATGGTGTACTGTAGGTAGCTTTATAAACATCCTCCAAGGCTCGTAAGGGAAGGGGTTAGCCACAGAATTGGGCATCTCGTCCTCTAGAAGGTCATATTCACTGCCTAGCTCTGGAATAGGTCCCAACTGCTCCAAAGAAAAAAAAAATCACTTAATTTAGCAACCTGAAGAAAAATGAACACTTGTTTTGATTTAACCACAGATTCGCCTTCTGAAGAATCACAGAATGACTCTACTCTGTCACCTACAAAACCACCACTCTCAGATTCCCCATCATTCTCTGAATCAGAAGTCTCTAGCCAAACTAGCACTAGAGCCATTAATGGGAACACAACCATCAGAATGAGCTGTCTGCAGACACTACAAGCCGAATAAAACATATTATGGTGGTGCCGAATAAAACAGATTATGGTGGTGTATAAGGCTATCAGTTGTATGATGAAGCTTCTGATTTTTTTTTTTTCTTGTTAACTTCACTACTATATAAAATATGTGAGGACAGAACATCACATCTGGAAGGTGGTCACTTACTTTAAACTACTCATATACCTTAAGGGTTTGGTTCTCCCATATACACGTCAGATAAAGGTACAACCCTGGAAGATGTGTCTATACTATGTTCCATGGTGGCCGGCAAAGCAAGGCTAAAGGAAGATAAGGCAAAATTTAAATTGTTTAAAGCTGAGCAGTGGTCAGAACAGAAACTATAGACTGAGGCATATTTTTATTTATTCACTTTTTTCTTTTGAAGTGTAACTGGATTAGATTAAAGATCTGCAAATATACAGAGCTGAGTATTTTTTTTGGTTTTACGGTTTGTACTGTTAGTTGTTGCTTAGATCTCTGTTGAAACTGCCCCCCCCCCCCCCATTTTCTGCTGTGTCTTCAGTTGGTATAACTGGTTTTTACAGCTTGTGTGTTATCTAACTCAAGGATCACTTAATTTGACCTGTTAGTAACAGCCTGCATTTAATTGTTGGAACCTGTGTTCTGAGAGACTACCTTTCAGACTGTCTACAAATATACAGAGCTGAGTGTATATGTTTTGGTTATAGAGTTTAATTGTTGCTTAGATCTCTGTTGAAACTGTTGTCTTCCTGTTCTGAGAGACTGCTTTCCAATCTATCTGCAAATATACAGAGCTGAGTATATTTTTTGGTTTTAGAGTTTGTACTGTTAGTTGTTGCTTAGATCTCTGTTGAAACTGATTTGTCCCACCCACCCTTCCTATTTTTGGCTTGTAGTTTAAATTTAGTGGCTTTTGCAGCTTGCCGCCCCACTGTAGATTTGATCTGGGACACTCCCCCAGTCCCATCTCTTTACCACATTCTACCTAATAAACTCTTTCTGCACTTGCTTTTAGTCCTTTTTAATTTAATTGCATTTTTTAAACTGTGTTTGGTCTAATATTGCTACATACTCAAGTGTGCTAGCTTGCACTGCATGTGAATGTTTTTTACTACTTTTCTGTATTAAAAAAAAAACTAAAAACTGCAAGCCAGTTTCCTACCTTTCCTGTAACTAGTGTTCCAGATACAGATTTCCTGAATCCTGGACTGTATGTAAGCTTCTGAGCCCCCCAAGTCTTTCTGTGTTGGAGGGAAGCCTTGTAGATTATCAGTGGGAGTGGTAAGCACTAGGTAATCTGTCTACCACATAAGGAGTGGTTCTGGCCCAGAAATTGTAGTTATTGGCCGTTTGACCAATCTCTTCCATCTCTCTCAACTTTCTGATTTGAAAGTCTGCATTTGCACTTGTTTCTGTCCTGTAACTTCTTGTCTAGTGCAGATACAGATTCTTAGTTTTAGCACTTAAATTTGCTTATTCATGCTCAGCACTTGTTCAGAACTTGTAAGCACTAAATAAGCTAATTACTATAGCACTCGATCTTCCTCATTACCTAGAGGAAAACAGTTTTTGTACTTAACTTTTCTGAGTTGCTTAGGAGGAAAACAGCTCTTGTACTCACTTTCTTCACTTATCTAGAGGAAAATAGTTTGTTATTTAGGCATGTCCAAGGGTCAGCTCCCAGTGTTCTCTCCTATCTGATGAATCTGGGCATCTTGAGGCAATGTAGAAATTGCCTCATGTACACAGACAACCCTCTCCTCCTACCACCCAACACTACAACCTGTGAGAGATGCACTTATCTAGCCAAACTGGAGGTAAAGCTCTCTCCAACCAAGACTGAACTTGACAGTCATGAGGAGGTAAACATTTGCACCACACTCATCACGTAATCTCACTAATTCTACACCACCAAAATCCACACACAGTAAAACAAAAACATTCGTGGAGGTTCTCAATAATAATCTAAGAAACAGAGACCTCCAAAGCAAAATGCAAGCAACCTCTATCCCCCAACACAACCCAAATGACACATAGCCCACAGACTCAGTGTGCCACTCAACTACAGCCAATAAGGCAAAACAACGTAACCAACACACTAGTCATAGGTGACTCTATAGTCAAGCACATTGATGTCCCACTCACAGGCTAAACAAGGAGAAGGTTACTGTCAGCTGCCTGTCGGGTGCCAGAATCCGCCACATAACCCACGAACTCAGGTCACTCCACAAGTACAAACATGACTCTGTCATTGTCCATGTTTGTGTGAATGACCTGAGACATACCTCCCTGGTCTACATGGAGACATGGAAGAGCTCTCTGATCTTGTAGCCCAGGCAGGTATGACCCTAGCCCTGAGTAGCATTCTGCCATCGCCCAGAATGATATTGCAGTACAAGGACAAAATGATTGACTTCAACAATTGCCTAAGCTTTTGGTGTAATTCTAAGGGGATCCAGTATCTGTCTGCTTGGGATGACATGGTCGACAGGCCACGATGCTTTGCCACAGATGGCCTGCACCTGCCGCCCCTGGGATTCCGGATACTGGCTAAGGCTCTTGCTGCCCCTATAGTGCCTTTTTTAGGCAAGGTTCAAATAAATTCACCACCATAACAGGAACAGGCAAGCAAAAACGGAGGGTAATGCTACTCAATGCGAGAAGTCTAAATCTCAAAATGCACTCACTCGAGGCACTCCATAACATGGAAAACATCGATATCTGTGCAGTGACCGAGACCTGGTTCAAGGCTCCAGACAGCAGCCCTGCACTACCAGGCTATAACTCATACCACACATTTCGGCCATGTAACCTGGACCAAAACACCAAAGGTGGAGGGGAGTCCATATTCATTAAGGATATCCACATCTCCAGGCTAGTTGCTCAGCATAATGCATCCAAGGTTATCCAAGTGCAACTAACTCTGGGCAAAACTGCAATCCAAATTGTAGCTTGCTACAGATCCCCCACCATGCCCCAGGATTCCCACTCCTCTTTTCTTGATGTACTGGAAAATATTAGGTTCAACCAAATACCCTAATAATGGGCGGCTTCAACTACCCCACCATTAACTGGGAAAACTACTCGTGTACCAACTCCTTAGCTCAACGCTTTCTGGAATTCATAAACTCCAATGCCCTGGATCAAACTTTATCCACACCTGAAGTCAACTCCTCGTTGGTCCGATCCAACCATAAGCTAATCACCCTTTATATCCACATCCCGCCCCCACCTCCCATTAAGGAAACCACAGTAAAAAGTTTCTCCAAAGCCAACTTCATGCTTCTTAAGACATAAGTGGTGAACCTCATGACACCCATACAGATGGACAATACAGTTACAACTGCTGAATCCTACACAAATGCACTCTATAAGCACTTACACAAGTGCATGGATCGTGCTATCCCAAACAGAACCAAGACGCTATCCTCCAAAAAAAGGAAGCCAATCTGGTGTTCCCCTGCCATAAACAAACTGTACAACAGATGGAAGAAACTGTTGCAAAAGAGAGTAAAATCCCATGAGTGGAGGAGCTCCCTGGTCAGCCTAAGAAGCTGAAATCCCTTATAAGATCCTCCAAAGCGAGCTACGAAAACAAAATCGCCACTAATTCCAAGGACAACCACAAAGCATTCTATAGCTATGTCAAGAATCTCGATGGCAACACCCAGATCTGCTCTGAGTTACAGCACAAAGGTAGGAAAATTACAGAACCAACTGATATTGCCAACATCCTGGCAGATAGGTTCAGTGGTTCAGTGCTAACTTTACCCCCCCCCCCCCCATCCTCTAAAGGGCCCATATCTATACAGGAAGGATGCAGAGTCCCTGTAATCACAACTAAGCAGGTAAAAGCTGCACTCTTTAAATCCAAAAACACAGCATCCATGGTATCGGACAACATCCCAGGCTGCGTTTTACACGAATTTCAGAGTGAACTGGCTCCCCACTTGAGCACCATGTTCAATAATAGCCTCACATCAGGTTTTGTGCCCACTGAATGGCGCACAGCAACAGTTATCCCACTCCACAAAGTGGGAGCCACCACTGATCCCGGGAACTATCGACCTATTAGCCTGACGAGCCCGGTCATGGAACGTAGCATCATGGAACTCATAAACAAAGACATTGGTAACCTCCAAACTCTGGATCCCACCTAGCTCGAGTTTGTGAAAGGCAGATCATGCCTCTTGAACCTGATCGACTTCTTTGAGGCAGTCACCAAAGCCGTAGAGGAGGGTAAGGTGGTTCACACAGCCTATCTTGACCTCACCAAGGCTTTCGACACCATCCCCCATTCTGGAATTATAGCTAAAATCACTAAACTAGACATAAATCCCTATGTCACAAGATGGGTTGCCAACTGGCTCACTGACAGAACCCACACGTTAAAAGTTGCAGACTCCAAATCTGACCTCAAAGCAGTGAATAGTGGAGTACCACAGGGTTCTGTCCTGGGACCTCTCCTGTTTGGTATCTACGTCTCTGAAGTACAGGCTAACACAGAAGACCTCTGGCTAACGAAGTTCGCAGATGACTGCAAACTAGGAGCCATAGTCAAGTCCCCAAATGGTGTGGACATCCTACAGAAGGGCCTCGCTGAGACAGATGCCTGGTGTCAGAGCCATGGCCTCAAGCTCAATGCCAAAAAGTGCAGTGTCATCCCCTTTGGTAAAAACTCTGTACCCATGAACTACCATATAGGCAGCAATCTTTTAACACCGAATGCGTGATGAGACCTTGGGACCCAGGTGGACAGTAGTCTCTCCTTTGATGGTCACATAGCCACAGCAGTCAGGAAGTCATTCTACGTGGCACACCATCATAAAAGGGTTCTTATCCAGGAAAAAAGAGATCATTGTTCCCCTCTACTCGACACTCGTTAGACCCATTACAGAGTATAACGCCCCTTTTGGAATGTACCTCACAAAACATCTGCAGCAGCTGGAAAGGCCACAGAAGTACCTCACAAAGAGGATTACTGGCCTCAAACAAATGCCCTACACTGACCGTTTCAAAAACCTCCAGCTTTACTCCATAGCATATCGCCTACTCTGAGGTGATCTCTGCCTAACATATAAAGCTGTGTCAAACCCAGAGCTGTTGGACATGCTACACCTAAAGAAATCCCAATCCCTCCGAGCTACATGCTCTAGGGACCTAAACCTTATCACAATTAACAGGACATGCTGGAGGGATAGATTCCTATCCCAGAGACTTCCCATACTCTGGAAAAGGCTACCCATCTATGTCAAGCAAAGTTCTTCATTAGCACTCAAGAAAAATCTTG
Source organism: Protopterus annectens (assembly GCF_019279795.1). Classification (NCBI taxonomy): domain Eukaryota; kingdom Metazoa; phylum Chordata; order Ceratodontiformes; family Protopteridae; genus Protopterus; species Protopterus annectens. Next base: position 859,791,796 of record NC_056744.1, read on the forward strand.
ATGTGTGGATAGGAAATACACCCCGGGGATCACTTTTGTGTCTCTGCTTGACAGTGGCACAGGAAAACTTTCTTGGGTGGCGTAAGCCAGGGAACCTTGTTGGCTAGGCTTACGTAGACCCTTGGGCCAGTAGCCTAGTACCTACCTATGATACCAGAGTTAACATCCATCAAGTCAGGGGGGAGAGAACACTAGCCAGAATATTAAACTGACAGTACTGGATAATTTATCACAATAAGCACTTAAAGTTTCTAGCAATAAGTATGTCCACCTACAACTAAACTCTGCCAAACTGCCCTATCACAAGAAACTGTTTGAAATGTGTCCAGAATCCTTTTATAACTGAAAGTTAAAGAATCTCCAGTACACAAAATCCAAACATCAATCCAAACAAAACTTATGTGCCAATTCAGTGTAAAACTTAGCTGCACACACGTTAAACAGCCATAAAATATTTTTATCTTAAACTGTAGTTTGTCAGCCAGTAAAATTTCCACAGTACATCCAAATACCTTCATTTGCTGTGAAATCTGAAGTCAATGTTAAACACACACAGAACAGAGTCATGCATACAGTAAATGTATAAATGCTGCTATATTTGCCTGTCAAAAGATTAAAGCAGAGTAATAGTAAAGAGGCATGCCTCTCAACCTCTTGGTGCATGAAATATGGACAAAGCCTGACAAATTGGTGGGATAAAGGACCAAAAATAGGGACATATTTTAAATACTGCTCCTATAAACTTAGAAAGTTGCTACAGTAACCAGGTTTGTTTTAACATGCATTTTCTGAAGAATCTGAAGATTGAAACTCAAATGTACATCATTTAGTGACTTCAGTCCTCAGATCATCCCAGTGATTTGACAGAAAACCACAAATTATGAGCAACAGACCAAAAATATGAGCCAAAAATCTGGACAATTGAGATGTATAGAGCGATTGATTTGTGGTTTTGACTGCACAAGACTTCGTTAAACACTGCTACAAGCAGAAATTACCACAGTAGTTAATGTAAACACGGACAGAAATTAAAATCATTTTTAATAAAAATAGAAACAAAATAATAAATCTAATATGAGAGGAAGCAGGTGCCAAAATTGGGCTTATATGAGCAGCAAGCTGGAAAAAGTAGCATTGGATACTGTGAAGAGTCTGAGGAGTTTCTTCTTTGGATGGCAGAAAGACCGAACACTCACTTCCTGTGGATGAACATATCCTGAGAAGGAAGCCTTCATCAGCCAATCAGCTGCCACGGAGGGGGAGGGGAGTCTGAGCTTTTGAAAGCTGGTCAGTACTGGGTTACCTTGGCAGATAACCTAAAATGCCAGTGTAGCAGGGGGAAGAACAAATCTGTCAATCATGGGTGCAGTGCCTAAATATTTGGTCAAGCATATTCCCAGTGTGTTGCAGTTAAAGGTTGAGAAAAAGTGGCACATAAATGTGACTGGGTTTTGGTTTGTTAGCCTCCAAGAGAAGCAACTGTATATGCCTGCAGAAATTTTGTTCTGGCGCAAGAAGCATGGTATCCTCTGCAGTATAATTCCCAGCCCATTTTGGGATGTAGTCTAGCTGTGTTTAACATGTTTTGGGCAAACCCCTGGAAGTCAGTTTCTCATACATAATAGGGTTACTATTTTCTCTCTCATGCATACCAGTAAATTATGTGAAAAGGGCATCTAATTTTGAGAGTTATCAGTATCATGCAGTTAAAATCAAACAAGTCAACACTGATCGCTTTACTTCCTCTCATGACAGCTGGCATGGTAAGGTATAACAAACAACGTTGCCTTCTTTTATTATACACACCTGCACTGTCTGATCTAGAAGTTGTGCTGCTATGCCAGAATAAAAAGTTAATCCTGGGGAATGATTTAATTTGTAATATGCTGTTTAATCCATGTTGCAGGGTTACCTAGTACTTCACCTTTCACCTAAATAAAATTTAATAAATGAACATGCTAATTGATGCATTATACAACTGAATGAAACTTAAAAGCATTTATTAAAGCATACTGCGTGGCGTATTTTTGTACACTGTTTAGGAAGGTTACTATGAAGTCTTTGAAATTTTGCCAAAATGACCAACTTTCAGAAGTCAAAAAGACACTTTTACAAAGGGTTGCATTAATAACTTAAAACTTGCCTGTGTGCTTTAGAAAAGGTGATTTTTGTTTTATTTTTCGCTTTTAAATGGGAGAGGTTTAATGCATTAAAAGTATAATTACAATTTGTTAGATTTATTTGATGAGTTACAAATGGCTTGTGATATGGGGAGGTGGCTTTAGAAGGGAGGGTTAGTGAGTACAGTTGCAGCTATTACTGACAAGAGGAGAACATTACAGTTGGCATGTAAAGTACAGTTGTGTTAAGTAAAATTTAACATAGTAGATGTTGAATGATCACTGTTGCAGCAGCTTTAACTGCATGGGTTACATCCTGACAGGATACAACAGCCATCCAAGCTTTCAAAGCTTCAAGGCACCTTTCATGTGCATTGTGTTTAGCAGCTGAAGCTCAGCTGACTAAGAGAAACTTAAGTGCAAATCCCTTCAGAAGTTACCTGCCAGGACAATGCTAGGAACAGAACAAATGTCCACACCCTGGCATTAAAAAAAAGAGGGGATGGGGGAGGAAGCGGCTACTGCAGCAGTGATCACTCAAACAGCTCCTGTTATAGTAAGTTTACTGTAATAGTTACATCATATTGATTACTGCTGAAGTAGCTTTACCAATATTGGTCAATTACCTTAGCTAACTACATTTGGGAGCTGAGAGAGTACAGAAACCACTGGAGAATGGCTCAAACAAACATTGATACGGACCAAGAGCAGGAATCAAACTTACAGTGCTTTGTAAAATATGTACAGACGACCAAGTAGCAGCTTCTAGAATCCAGCCTTCACAAAAAGGCATATATGAAGCCAAGGCCCTGGTAGAGTGGTACTGACCCTGCCTGGAACAGTTTTGTTATGGTGAGCATAACAAAAGGAAACATAACCGTAAACAATCAAATTAGAAATATGTATTGACAAAAGTTGTCCCTTTTTACCTTAAGAAATAAACAACTGAAGACAAAATCTGAAAGATTTAGCTGTCAAGACAGTACCAGAGTTGTCATGTGGACATCCAAGTCAGAGTATCCTCTTCCCCTCATTTTTAGGTTCAGGGAAGAAAATGGGGAGATTGATAGTTTGCCTCAAAGCCAACTCAGACACCACTTTAGGCGTAAAAGGAGAATTAGTTTGTGTCTTTCGGCTTTTCCCGGTTAGGGGTCACCACAGTGGAACTCCACTCCGCTAACGATTGGCAGTAGATTTTTTACGTGCCGAGTTTGCCAGCCCTGACGCACAACCCTCAACGAAGGTACGCCCATTCACGCATGTCTCCACACAGAAGACGCTCTAGCTGAGAATCGAATGGCACGTCTTGCTGTGAGGCAACAACGCTACTGCAGCACCACCACCGCAGCCAAAAAACTGTCTCTATGGAAATGAGTTTGTGTTGACCCACCAACTTGGATGCCTTTTCTTGCAGGGGTCACAGCAATCAGTTAAACTTTTTCATGTTAAAAATCTCAAGTCAGACATATTAGCTGTTTCAAATGGCACAAGTGTTACCATCTGAGACAAAGATCTGAAGGAGGTGCCACCTGTCATCTTGAAAATGGTTTTGCACAAGAGTCTTCCAAGAACATTTTGACACAAAAATGCACTGAAAGAAGAGTATCCATGGACAGATGTGCTGCAATAGCTGATAAATGAACCTTGATAAAATAGGAAAGGCCATAGGATAGTAACTCACACAAAAACCAGAGAACAATTCGCCCTGAAGAAATGCCGGTCATGTTGCTGGCATCAGCTAGAAACCAAAATTTAGAGAAAAAATGTTGCAGACTCAGATTAAGACTCGTTAAATATAAAAAGGTTAGAACAGAATTAAATCCAACCAGTCGACCATGGCAGTTGCTCTATAAAAGCATGGATTTTATTCAAAGAAGGAAAATAAAACCATAAAAAAAAGCTAAGACACAGATAAACGCTTTCCTGCCTTTCTAAACAGGCACATAATCAAATCTAAAGACTGTTACAAACCATCTTTTAAATGGTTACTTCAAGTCACGTGATCTAAGAATTGGTCTTAAAGGCACAGTAAAATTAAGTCCCTTCCCACCATCTGCACGTAATTCTAGAAACCACTTCATCTCTTTACATTGTTTTATTACTTAGGTCACCTTTTTTATTGCTAAGTTTAATTCCAAAAATGACACGAGTCATTCTTTTAAGTTTTTATTCTCTAGAACATGGTTATACAGTGCATTACAAACATCACTCTTCCTGATATCATTTAAATGTTCTCTAATTCTTTCAAACATCTGTTCATCTTACCTGCATACTAGGATTCACATTTCCCGAAGAATGACAAGTATACTAGATTCTGACTTCTGCAATTTGCATAAAAACAAGAGACCTAGCACACTTACTGGATGTATAGGAATCACTGCTAGGAATATATTTGCATGTTACTGTCTCTATATGGAAATATACCACATTTACCAGAGACGAAAACCTTATTAGTACATTTATATCATCAATTATTTTAATGATTTATTGCTCTTACAGCAAAATGCGGATGCATTACCAAGTACTGACCTATACCTATCAGACAGAAGTAGTTACCAGTTTTTCCTAATATTGCAGATATTCTACGGATGTTCGAACTAAGTCATGCACATTCTTAAGTCAAAGTCTCTTGCATCAGAGATCTGTCTCTGTTCACTTCTCTCTAAGAAGTAAGTTTTAGCAACATCCCTCCCGTGTTGGAGGACATCCTCACAGACAGCCTCAGGCTCTACATCAGGGTAGCCCCGACATTTAAAGTCACTTTTAAGGTTCTTGAATGAATTCATACAATTCTATCAGCACTTAAATATACATATCTGTAGAACTGTCCTTTTAGCACATTAGTGTGTACATGTTTTGGATGCATGCTGTTACAATGTAAAACTTTACTGTTACCCTCTTTCTTTTATAATTTGGTAGCTATCCAATTTTCAGTAACCAGTACATGCACATCCAGGAATTCAATAGATGGAAGTCAGAGTAAATCTCAGAAAACTAGTTGTAGAATGCGAGTACTAAACATTCATGTAAAGCTTCCATAGTCCCTGACCAAACAAAAAACACAGTGAACAAATCATACATAAAAAGGGAGAAACTTAAGAAATTACCTTGACTGAATATGTAGAGGGACTCCCAGTACGCCAACACCATATTTGCATAGCTGTTGGTGCACATGGCGACGATCACAACCAGTCTGCTGATGATATAAGCTTATTAAATATAAACATATTACTGCTCAAAATGTCAAGAAGTGAGCAGACAAACTCTATCTTATCAATACTATATCCTGATTGTTTCAGCAAGAACAACGTAACATTCTATGCCTACATCATTGGGGATAACAGTTAAGAGTGATGCGACATCCATAGTTACCAGTACATAGTTCTTAATATCTGCATTACTACACCATTCATATAAACTTGCCAAAAAATGCTTGGTATCTATTAAAGCCCTATCCTCTTTGTCCAATACTGGATGTAACATTTACGTGTATATGGACAGAGATTCTGTCGCCCAGCCCCTGCCAGAGACTATAGGTCTAACAGGTGGGTCTAATTCTAGACTTGTGCACTTTAGGTAGTCCATAAATAATAGGAGTCATGGGGTATTCCACTAAAAAGTACTCATATAGGGTTTTTATCCAGGATGCCATCCAAGTCAGAGCACACCCTATTAAAGTATCCACCTCATAACTGACACATTCAGAGTAAGTCAAAGTATCACTGAAAGCCTGCATGCTTCCCAAATATTTATCCATGTCCATCAATACTGCTGTACCTCCATTATCAGCAAGACACACTAAGTAAATCTGAGGTAATCAGCTGACAAAGCATCATATTTAAAACTACTGTTATAAAACATCTCCTGCATTTACTCAAAGCCTCATGTATTTCATGCTCACAGATTTATCTAAATGTTTCCACTAATGGTGGATAGAGGAATAAATTGAGTAGATTTTCTAAACACACTAAAAGGTTGTACAGTTCCCATTACCATACATTAATCTTAAAGCAATATTCCTTACAAAAAGCTTAAAGTCTGTGAGATCATCATATAAAACAGAGCCTCTGACAGGTTCAAAGGACAACCCTTTAAGGACACTCAGATGGCCATTAGTCGATTCAAAAGAACTAGGTCTGGGGCACCTTTCTCCGAACATCCAGACCCAGTTTGAGCTGGCTTGTTATCTGCGGTCTTTTTATACCCTACCATTTTCTGCTCATACAGCATCTTCTCCTAGCCCTCTTTTTGTCTATTAGAAGTTCTGGCAATTGTAGGTATAAAAAAGGTACATCAGAAAAAACAGCATTACAGTTCAGTATGCGAGTTCATAGCAGAAGCAGTACATGTGCCTTCTAAATTGCTTGTTAAAGCATTGTTAGTAGACGTAATCCGTTTCATATTACCTTCCTGTCTACTAGAGCCACAGTCAGTGGGTCGAACAATATTACTAAGAGCTGGCCCAGAAGGCTAATTACAGATGGTGTTTACAGAAACCAGGGTTTCAACTACCGATCGATTTTTTTTTTCATTCTATGCAGGACTCTCTCATGGAGGAGACTGTAAAGCGAAGGGAGAAACGTGAATCTTTTCTGTCTTCAGAGACTTAAAAGTATAAAATTGATGCTATGTATACTGACTAAACTACATATGAGAAACATTTACAATTGGTTAAATGTAAAAATTACAAGAGATCAGGCAGATTTAATGATAGGCTAACATCAGCAGACTGGGGTCGCGATGGGCACACCAACAGCTATGCAAATATGGTGATGGCGCATTGGGAGTCTCTCTACATTTTCAGTCAAGGTAATTAAGCTTATTCCACTTTATCTATGGTCTGACTATGTGTTTGTTTGGTCAGACACTATGGAAACTTTACATGAATTTGTTGAGTACTTACATTCTACAACTAGTTTTCTAAGATTTATTCTGACCTCTTCTACATCTTTTGATTTTCTGGATGTGCATGTAACTACTGAAAATGGGAGAACTACCAAATTTTATAAAAAAGTGTAATAAGAATAAAGTTTTACATTGTAACAGCAGGCATCCAAAATATGTACAGTACTGTGCTAAAAATACAGTTCTACAGATATGCATGTAGAAGTGCTGATGATACAATTATGTACAAATCATTTCAGAATCTTAAAAGTGACTTTTAATGTAGAAGCTACCAAGGTCAAGGCTGCCTGTGAGGATGTCCTCCAACACAGGAGGGATGTTGCTAAACCTTATTTCTCTCTGAGTAGGGAACAGTGAAAGACAGGCTCTGACTTAATGTGCGTAACTTACTCTACAGATGTTCGAACTACGTGGAATATTAGGAAAAACTGGCAACTACTTGTATCTGATGACAGGTATAGGTCAATACATGGTAATACACCCAAATTTTGCTATGAGAGCAATAGATCACTAAAACAGTTGCTGTGTTATAAATCTATAAATAAGAAAGTTTCTCAGATAAATGTGGTACATTTCCATGTAGGGACTACAACATGTGCAAATATATGCTTCAGTGATTCCTACATACATCCAGCGAGTAAGAGTAGCTATGCCTTTTGTTTTCAGGCAAACTGCAGAAGGCAAAATCTAGTATACTTGTCATTCTGCATGAAATGTGAATCCTATGTAGGCAAGACGAACAGATGTTTGAAAGACAGAATTAGAGAACATTTAAATGACATGAGGAAGAATGATGTTCGTAATGCACTGTATAAACATGTTCTAGAAAATGACACCAGTCATACTTAAGTTTTTAGTTTTGGAATTACTTATACCTAGCAAAATAAAAGGCGATACAAGGAATAAAATAGAATGTAAAGAGATAGAAGTGAATTCTAGAATCACATGAAAATAGTAGGAAGGGACTCAAAGGAACTGTCCCTTTAAGACCAATTCTTAGTTCACGTGACTAACGTTTTAAAAGATTGTTTGTAAGAGTCTTCAGATCTGATGAAGGGCCTGTTTAGAAAGGTGCTAAAGCACTTATCTGTGTTTCAGCCCTGATTTTATGGTTTTATTTTCCTTCTTAGAATAAAATCCATGATTTTATACAGCAACGGCAATGGTTGACTTGTTGGATTTACTTCTGTTTTTATTAACTAGAAACTCTTTTCCATTTGCTAATATAGGATTTTCTAGCAGCAAGCTTTCTTGCCTATATTAGTACCTACTGCACATCCTCAGTAAACATGTTCCAAAAAGGAATTAAGACCATACCATCCAAGCAGTGGTGTAGCAGTTAGCATTTGTCACCTCATAGCAAGAGGTTCTCTGGTTCAATTCTCAGCTGGGGTGTCTTCTGTGCAAAGTCTGCATGTCTTCCCTGCCTTTGCACGGGTTTCCTCTGGGTGCTTGTCTTCCTCCCACATTCCAAAAACATGGAGTAGGTGGACTGAATACACTAAATTGACACTAGATGCATGTGTAGAGCACCTTCTGAGGAGGATTGGGCTTTGGGCTAGCAACCTGAGCCCGCAAAATGCTTAACTGCTACAGAAATGAGCGCTGAAAGGTGCTCACTGCCCGATGTACCACACTTTGCATAAAAAGGAAAGTAAGATCCAAGCAATAAACTGAAGTTGATTTATGTTGGGATGCATCAAACACCCCTAATTCTTGTACGAGTAGATCCAGTCTGGGAGGAAGCTTGTGTTAATTGCCCTGACAATTTAAAATTAAGGGAGAACCACAGTTGCCTGGGTCAGAAGGGAGTCACCACAATGATCCTGGGGGATTCTCCTTCTGAATCTTCAGAAGTACCTTGGTATTAGGGGAAAGGATGTTAAAGCATTTAGGATCATTCCTGTCTTTTGGGGGGCAGTTGTCTTGCAGGTCTTCTTGCACAGAGTACTGTAAGCGAGTCTGGCTAGTTAATCACAAAGGAGGCAGAGAGGTTTACTTGAGGAACACCCCACAGATGGATAAAGTCTTAAAAAAGATCCCCTGATCTAGTTCCCTTTTGTGAAGGTCTGCCCTGGTCCTGCTCAACTTGTCTGCCACACAGTTTTGCTCTGACAGAATGCCTGTAGAGAGAGGTTGTGCTGTGAAACTTTATCCCACGCTAACAAGACTAGTTTAGAAAGGGAATACGATCAGGTTCCCCCCTTGCTTTTTGATGCGTCACATGACTGTCGCACTGTATTGTAACCACTTACAGAGGTCCGTGGACGAAAGATGATTCAGAAAGTTGAGTGCCCTGATCAAAGCAAGAACCTCGATAATGATGAGCTTGCATCCCTTGGTATCCCACATCCCCTGTACTTTCTTCCCCCTCATGAAACTGCTTCCCCAAGCACAATCCAAATAGTCTGTGGTGAATGACTGCTTTTAAAGCACAGAGGGAGAAAGGGAAGGCTGGATTTAAGGATAACTGTTGTCTCCAAAAGATTTTTTTTCTCACAAACCCAAGCACTGGAATTTGAAAAGATAAAGGTGTTGATGCTGGTACCAAAGGGGTTTCAGGCAAGACTATCTTTCTCATATAGTATCTTGCCAAGGGTATCATGAGAACAACAGATGCTATGAGACCCAAAATCCTGAGGTATTCCCTCATTGTGACAAAATCCAAGTGGAAACCTTAGAAACAGATTTAAAGATCTATTTTATACTGTGGAAGAAAAGATCTTTGAACTGATGTATCCAGCTGACATCACAGGAAGACAATTCTGTGTCAAGGAGTTAAGACTGACTTTTGAATGTTCTCTTGGAATCCCAGATTGAATAAGACCTTTCACCCAAGAGTGATTAATGCCACTCTGCTAAAGGCTCTGCAAAGATAAGCAAGTCATCTAAACATAGAAAAATGTGGATACCCTGTAGCCTGCAATAAGATACAACTGGAACTAGACACTTTGTGAACACACTTTGTGCAGAGGATAATCCCAAGGGTAAGGGAGAGAACTGATAATGTGACACAGGCACACAAACCTTAAGAAACAGTCTGAAATCAGGATGAATAGAGATGTGATAAACATGTTTAAGTCTAGTGTTACAAAGAAACAGGATAGGAATAAAAAGGTAACAGGTTGTGAAGTGACATCATTTTGAATTTGGTCATTATCACAAACATCCAAACAACAGACAATGATGCAGGAATTAAGCAGAGTCAATAAATATCGTAAACCAGATAAAAACAGACACAGCAAAACGGCCAAGGCAAATATAAAAATACAAGAATATTTACTGAATATTGAAAATGTAAGCGCTTTCGCATTGTACTAAGCAACGTTTCATCAGACAACACAAACGTAGATACAAAACAGTTTTAAAATGCATTTACAGCCAATCACAGGTAAGAGAGCAGAAAGTCTCATTAATAAAAGCAGCATATCATCTTACTTAAATAGCTTCACAATGTGCATAACAATGAAACAAAAATCCACCTTTGCTTAGCAGCAGTGCGATCAACTAAAGCTATAGCTGCTGGGCCAGGTTTGGGAAGTGTGTATAAAAACCTAAAAGACTAAGGAAATTTATACTTCCAATCTGCCTTTTTAGGCCACAGTCATAAATTTGAGGAAATGCATCTCTCCCTGCATCCTCCTGTTCAGATTCAAGATTGCTTCCCCCCCCCTTTTTGACAGGAAAAATGAGGCCAACTATCTTATTGGCAACAGCTTTCCAAGGGGTGGGCACAGCATTCTGACACAACAGCAGAACCTTTCCTGTTCCTTCTCCCATGACCAATAAGAGGTGCTCTAAATTTCCACATAAGGGACCCCTAACAGCCGCACAGGACGTGGCTAACCCCCAAGCACATAGTGGCTGTAGGTGCTACAGAGGAATCTCTGGAAAAAGATAAATGGTCTGAAGTACAAACAATGGACGCAGCAGAGTCCTACAGCCGATGCAAACTGCTAGTGTATGGTGGAAAAGGCCGTTTACTTAATATTTTCTTTTTGTGACTGAAGGAGAACAGACCAATAGTCTGTTCCACAGCCAAGCCAAAAATGGTGCTTCTTTCCCAAGGAAGAGCAGCAGCAATTGCAAGTAAACACTACCAGTCAACAAACGTTATTTTTCACAAACACAGTAAAACAGAGAACCTCACCCACAGACTCAAACATGTTTATTTCATCATGATTTGGTGTTTCCTATATTTTAACCACCACTCTTGGAACTATTTACAGGTATTTCAATATTTTATACATATTTATGAGTCTGACCACATGGGGCCTAGCATCTTGAAGTGACCCTGACTGTTTAGTCTACCTTTAGGTATCCCACAATGCAGTGATTGTAAAAAAAAAAATCACATCACACAGGCCTCTCTCTTCCTAAAGCTCCTGTCTCTGCATTGATTTTACATGTATACACTGTGGTCTTTCATTCAGTTTTAAGTAACATTTCATGCCATTCAATAACTACTTAAAACAAAAAACAGTGCAAATGCCACAGAACAGAATTTCAAAGTGCTTTTACTGCTGCTTTTTAGAATGGCTAAAATGCAGTCTGTTGTGAAACTAACTGTACTACTTCGACTTCTCTCCCATCCCCCTTCACACCTAATTTCCCTAGCTGTCAAAGTACCATATCTTAGCTGTTACTTGCTGTGAATGACCGTTCACAGCAAGAGACTTCACTCATGTCCAGTCTCCTTGTTCTAACATTTACTTTCTGGATGGGCAGGGGAAAGACTAGGGAGCTGTAACATCACAGCATGGGTGGAATTTTAGTACAGTCATGGTGATATCAGCTGGAGGACAGAATTAGCCAGAAAACTGCCTGTATTCATTGACCTTGATGATATCAATGAATTGAAGACTGCAGCAAGTTTTCCAGGGCGGGATAAACGTTTTTCTTTGAAAGTGAAACCACCACTGTACAGTAAGGTACTGTTCTAGTGGACAAAACGTTGATTTAAAATATTTTAAATGCTGTATTGTTTATTCATAGCAGTGATGGTAAATTGGGAGAAAAAGGACAGAGACGTTCAGCATTTAATAATAGAATCCTGTTGTCTTTAAAACACTATGCCAGCTCACAAAAGTAAAATCAACAATTTCTCCACAGAAAAAAAACACTGTTTCAATAATGTTTCACTACTTTTAAACTGAGAAAAAAATGACCGTCTGGTTTCAAAGTATGTTACAGTATCAAAACAGTCCAACTTTCCTGAGGAAGAAGGTAATAAAGACAAAACAATGGAAGCTTTTTCCCCAAAGGGAACTTTTCTGCCCAGTAAAGGACGGCACAAGATGACCATCGATTCTTGAAAGTCTCAGAGGAGCATATTTGATTTCTTCAGTGGCATTAAAGTTCTGAAAGATTTAGTGCCCAAACTTTTAGTCAGATCAGCTTGAGATGCCTGACAGTATGGGTGCGTGGCTGGTGCCCTGAAACATTGGAAACTGGCTGGCTGTTGTATCCTTGGCAGGATATAACCCATGTAAGCTAAGGCTTTTGCAGCAGTCATCAATATGAGGACATTTTTTCTTTAGAAGAGGTGTAGAATTTTTTTTTTGTTTCTGCTTTTAAATAGTTGAGGTTTAATGTGCTAAAACTATAAATAAATCCAACAAAAAACTTGGCATTGAGTTGTGGATGGCTTGTGTTGCTGGAAGGTGGCTTTAGATTGGTGGGCTAATGACTATAGTTGCATCTATTACAGAGAAGAGGATAAAGTTGGAACAATTCTGAAAAGGATAACAAGTTTGGATGCCATTTGTGTATTTACTCCTGTAAGCTTACTTAGTTAAAATGTTGTAATGTTTGGTCATATTTATACACTGTTTATCAGAATAAAATGTCATGCAGGGAAATACATACACAATGCTGGGTTCATAGGAGATTACCAAGCTAACGGCTCAGGAGCCCTTACAAGCATAGCCAATATTACCCAGTATATGATCCCTAAGGGCTAAAGGATGGCTCAGGTTTGTGCCTATGCCTTGAGTATGCTACAGACTGCTCTTGTCCAAAAGGGACATAGGTGCTACCTCAACTGAATTTGCAGTTCCCTATCCATTGATCTAAACTACATTTGAAGGAGGCCAGGGAAGGTCTCTGCTCAACATGAATAGGAAGCCTGTTCCAAACAGGGGGTAATCCGAGATGTATCTCTCCTCTCCAGCACATTGTCTGAGACACAGACCAGGTTTCCATCCCTAGACAGGGTAACCCTCATGTTTTTGTCTTGCAGATATGCAGGAGCTCAATCAGGGCTAGATACACGACTACCTTGTAGGTTAGGCATGTCACCCCTTAACAGTCAACAGACTAAAGGGATAACAGGGCTTTTAGTCTACCCACATAGGACATGTTAACAACCCTGTATTTTCTTTATGAGGAATCACGGAGGTCACTGCAACTGTTTTAAGTGCCTAGTCAAGCACATGACATATGGCACATGCACTTAATTGGGCTAATGATGGTTGAATACAGAGGGCCTACAACTTCTTCGGATCTGGATGCCATACCTTTACTTATAAGCTGTGCCACATATGACTTCCTCTCTAATGTGGGCACATGTCAGTCAATCTTCAGGCTATGTACTTAGACCTTTCAGCTCTGAGTCCACTCAGGGGTGTGCTATTGTTGCAATCTGCAGGGGTATTTGACTTCCCAAAGGGTATGATTATACACTTTTTTACATTTCATTTTAGGCCATAGCTCTGACACCAATCATTTGTCTGATTTAGACCCTTCTGAACAAAATGTACCATCATTAGGGGATTCAATGAATGCCCCCAGTTTGCAGTTGTCAAACTGTCATCCAGAGGTTTTCCACATTAGCCCTGACTTCAGATTAGTACTTCTTGAACAGGAGTGGTCCCAGCACTGAGCCCTGTGGCACACCATACTTTGAACAAGAGGGGTCCTAGCATTAAGCCTTATGGCACACCACTAATAACTGGCCTCTTTGCTGGATCGGGATTCAGTCACTAACGTGTCTTATCCTTGAGCCAAATGACTATCCATCCGAAGCAGGGGATTTATGCCTACTTCTGCAAGTTCATTTACATTACTTGACTGAGGAATTGTGTTAAATGTCTTGCCCAGGTCAAGGAGGCAGTATGCATGGCATTACCCCTCATCCATGGCCCCAGTGATTTTCTGAAAGAAGCCACCAGATTTAGTAGACATGATCTGCCCTTGACAAAGCCAAATTGGGTCGGGTCCTGTGTTTGAAGGTTTCCTATGTAACTATTCATCAGGCCCATGATTATTCTGTGGTACTGGTGTGATTCAAGCCCTCTCAACCCCTAACAGCAGCAGTCGGTATACATACATAAGCCACATGAACTTGCAGCTTTCTTTTTATTCTTCTGCCCAAACAGGGCTCAGTATAATTTATCATCACCTCAGTGAGTACAGCACATCAACAAAAGTAAATAATGGGAGCTTCCTTCCTCAGCCAGCAGAAGTCTGTACATTTATAAAGAAGGTAATCCAGAGGACTTGAGTGAAGTCTAGTATCCCACCTGTGACCCAGAGGGTGACGGGAGTAACAGGACACATAGTATAAAGGATTAATCCAGATAAAATCATTTTAGCTAGCAAATCTAGGAGACTGTCTGATACCCTTCCCTGGCCTGTGGGAAGACTAAAGATACCTAGTTGAAGTTTTCAGTAGTTTATTCAGTTAAGCAGGTAGCTGGACAAGTGTTTTTGTTCTAATACATTACATTGAACAGGTCAGTTATTTAAAGTCAGTTACAGACAATGGTGGGAGGGTCCATGGGAGCTGATTGGAGGAAAATTTGGGAGATGAAAAACAAGGAGCAAATCCCAAAGCTTAAAGGGTAGTCCCTTATTTGAATATTCCTGAAAGACCCATGAATGTTAACCAGCTCAGCATCCTATGGAAACTCATCCTTAGTTAAAAGGTTATTTTAACTTTTAACAAAACATTACAACACACGGAGCTACAACTCTAGAACTATTTTTAAGAAAACACTTTCATCTGAGCTTCATTAGGTCCATCTATCACAGTGGTTTACACTTTGATCGTTGAAATTGTCTGCTTTTATGAGGCCATCACCAGACTATTAGTCTGTTTTGTAACATGTAAAATGAAAGGCTGTGTCTGTATCAGGGGGTTCATTCCTTGGATCCAAGTATGAAAGCTTTCAGTCTATCACATGCAACAAGAGAGGCGGTGCACACTTACAGGACTCCTCTCCTGACATACAATATGAAAGGCTGATATTCTCTTGCATAACAAAAAAATGTTTACAGTGCCTGCTTCTAAGAGGCTCATATACATTATTAATATGACCAGTCCCCATTGTTCTTCCTCTTGATGAAGACATATGCAGAGGAGGTAGTCACAAAGCTGCACTAGGCGATTCCCATTTTTGAAGATATGCATCCAGAGAAATAGTACGCAATGCAATAAAAGACAGGGTTTTTTTAACAGTGCTTGTGGACGTGCATAAGGAGGAGGAAGAAAGTAAAGTCTGAGACCACAGAACCTTTTGCCTGTGTTTTGTGTCCATGGGGGAAAAAAAAAACAATCTCAGATCTTTGAGCATAGGCAATTGTGCCAGTGGTGTAAAGGATACAGCAGTATGGAGTGGTGCCCTGGAACAATAATTTTCTTTGTACTGCAGATTACAGAAATGTTGTTAAATGCAGGCCCAGTGGCATCAGTCTATACCTGGTTGCTCTGGGATAACAGCAGCAAAAGTGGAATGCTTTTGGTCCCAGAGCATGGTTTTATGGTATTCCAGTATGGGGTCTTCATCGTCAAGCTTCTTCCCACAGTCTAGGCTCTTCTGTTCAGATTCTGCCTCTCAATAGGTTCCAGGTGGTACAGTTACAGCATATGAGGGCTAGAGAGTTCTGTGCCTGGCTAGATAAAAGGGCTGGAAACAGAGAGATCAGGTGGAAGGACAGTTAACCAATCTCCTGAGAAGGGGGGGTCCCATGGGACCCAGGGTGAGGTTAGATGATGGAGGAGGCTGATGTAATCAGTATGGGATTAGGTCGTCAATCAAACTGGGAGGCTAGAGTTTGGCCACCTTCTCTCACCCTTGGCACCAAAAGTCCCAAATCAGTAGTAGAAAAACACACTTCAAATAACTGAAAGTTGCTGTAAGTTTGTGCACATCATGAGGTAAAAAAATCAAACCCATATCAGTTACTTTTTAGATTTGTACACATTAGGGATTACACACACAAAAAAATAAAAATAATAATGTGGCTCGTTTTCCATGTCACTAGTTCACCAGATAAACCATGATAATGTAGATTCAGTGGTACACAAATGTTAACTACTTGATTGACTTTTTCATATTAACAGCAGCAACTGGCGTTAAGTTTATGTCCAAATCCTGGGTTAGGTGTTTTAACTGTATGACTTATGGTTTAGTTTTCAGAGTGCAAGCACACTTTTAATGGAATTGATTTAGTGTAGACCAGGGTGGTGGTGGTGGTGGTCATTAAGCCTGATCTGCCAGCTTAACTCCATTTTTTTCAAGGATAACATTTTTGTTTCCTTTCAGTGGACCATAGTGAGCTTGCCCAGGATGTGGAAGTAGAAACCTCCATGGTCTGGAAAATCACAGCAGTGTATCGCTATTTGGTTTTTGAGGATCTGGAGTCTGATGTCAGACAGGTGGTGTGCTACTTTGATTTTGAATTTGTTCACCATTCTCCTTATGTAAAAACTGTAGGCATTACACCGTGCATGCTGTATCACAAAAAATGTACCTATGCTGACAAGACAGATTCTTGTGTTACAAGTTTGTGTATACCCTGCAGTTTCTCACTTGGTGTTTTTTTTTTTCTACAAGCACATAAGCCTAGACAAAAGGTTGCGAGGTCTCAAAATTTATTTTTTTTCCTCCTACTTGTGCACACCCATGAGGTCTGTAAAAAAATGAGCATTGTGACTCGGTTTCCACTGTATATTTCTCTGGATGCATGAATTCAAAAATAGTGCAGCTTTAAGTGACTATCTCCCCTGCATATAAAAAAGGTCTGTGCTCATTAACAGGAAGAATGGGGACTGGTCACATTAATCATGTATACGAGTCTCTTACAAAAGCAGGCAATGGAAATTTAGCCTTTCATATTATATGTCAGGAGATAATGAGCCCAGTAAAAGTGGGCACAGCCTCTCATATTACATGTGATAGACTGGAGCACGTTCTCTAATAAAGCCCAAGCCTTCATACTTGGCTCCAAGGAACATGAGCCCCACTGATACAGACACAGCCTCTCACTTTACATGCATTATACAACAGATGAAGTCTGGTGATAACCTTGTAAAAGCAGGCATTTTCAATAATCAAAGTGTAAACCACTGTACTAGATGGACCTGATGAAGCTCAGGGCAAAGTATTTTTTTAACTATAGTTCTACAGTCACAGCTTTTAGTATGCTGTCATGTTTAATTTGTTAAAAACAAAGCTTTTTAAGAATGAGGTTCCGCAGGATGCTGAGCTGGTAAACTCTCATGGGTCTTTAGGGAATATTCAAACGGACTAACCATTGAGCTTTGGGATTGGTTCCTTGTTTTTCCATCTACCAGATCTTCCTCCAATCAACTCCCATGGACCCTACCACCATTGTCTAACTGCATTTAAATAACTAACCTGTTGAATGTAATGTGTTAGAGTTAGAAGAACACTCTTCCATTCACCTGCTTAACTAAATAAACTACTGGAAACTTCAGCTAGGTGTCCTTATTCCTCTCACAGGCAGGGTTTATCAGACAGTCTTCTAGATCTACACGCTAAAACGATTTTATCTGGACTATCTTATACTTTGTTCCTTTATAAAGGATTGAAATTTTCTTCTGCAGTATTGCTCCATATGGACACTAGATGGAAACATTTAGCTATGTGTTCAGCTGATGTTTAAACTCTAAAGGACAAGCATATACACTTCGAGTTAGATACAGATACACTCCCCATTTACTAATTTTATGCTTTAATTTAGCAAACTTGATGCAAGAAAAACTATATTCAGACATGAAAATGAGCTGCAAAAACAGACATCATTTTTCAAATTTGAGTACTGTTTTACAAGGTAAAGTTTGAACAGGGCCACAGCACTACTTGCAAAGAATTTTTTTTTTTATTCAGGGGAAGCTTCTTCAAAGAGAAGTCCGAAACTGCTCTCTGCAAAAGCCAAGTTCAAACTGCTCTCTGAAAAAGCCTCAAGTTCATGTGCTGTAATTCTTTCAGAGGGGGTGGGTTTACCTAGATCACTTCTTTGATGGAAGCATTAATTTAAGTCTTTTTTTTTTTTTTTTTTAACAGTTCAATAAGCATAGCTCTGATAGCAGAAGATTCCTAACAATAAGGCACAGCATGTTTAAGTATGTACTCAGTGACCTGTATTAAGGTGAACTACAAAACAGTTTAAAAAGCATCTTCCAATCACTGAAAACAGCAAATAGCAAAACAGTCAGAAACCACTTAAAGCTGACCAGTGAAAAATTCAATTTTATTAAAACACAAAACAAATGTAATGCTCTAGCGCTTCGGCTATTACAAGCCTTTAACAGAGTATACTAGATATTCATTTCAGCTGTTCTTAAATACCCCACCTTTTACCAACAATTAACCAATTAAGAAAGTACAGTTGTGTACACTTACCATAAACGTAGATGTTAGAGTGTATTCTCTGTTGCAGTCATTACATTTGGGTAATCTGCTGGCAGGTTGACCTCAGTCAGCCTGATTAACAAAGTCTTGGGACCTGTGTCGGTTGCTGTCCCTTCTTTCATGACGTTAGGTTGTCAGGGGTATAAAACATGCAGCCGACGCCATTACATCAGTTTTTCTTGCCCCAGATGTCAGGTGCCCCCCAAATTGGGAGCAATACAATATATATATATATATATATATATATATATATATATATATATATATATATATATATATATATATATATATATATATATAAAATTAGAAAAACAAAAATATACCTCCAAACAAAAGCAAATACACCAAAAAGGCTTTTAAGCATAATAAAAGAAAGAAGAGATATAGTATAAGAAAAAGAGGGGGTTGGAAGGAGGGTAACCAGGACTGCAACAGTGAATACACTCGAACATCTACATTTATGGTAAGTGTATACAACTGTACTATGTTAATCGTATTTCACTGTTCCAGTCATTACATTTGGGTAGATTCACAAAGCTAAGGATGGGAGGATGGATTTATACAGCATTAGGAACAGCTATAAGGCCCAGCAAAACAGCAGTGGCAAAGCCAGCTCTGGATTTAGAGAAAATTGGTAAGTGATAATGCATGGTGAAAGTATAAACTGAACTCCAGGTAGCAGCTTCTAGAATATCCCTGGTAGGAACACCTCTGAGAAAGTCTGCTGAAGTAGATGCAGACCTGGTGGAATGAGATCTGATCCCCTGGGGGATAGGTTTTCCATGGTGCTTATAACAGAAATGAATACAATGGCTTATCCATTTAGAAATGGTTTGCTTTGAAATAGCCTTCCCCTCTGCCCCTGCAGCAAATGCTACCAGCAGTTCAGATTTTCTTGAGATTTAGTCCTGTCCAAGTAGAATCTACGTTGGCTGTGCACATCCAATGAATGCAGAATCCACTCTCCCTTGTTCTGTGTATTGGGAAAGAAAGTTGGCAAATTAATGGACTGATTAAGAGCCACACTGGATACCACCTTGGGCATGAATGATGGATTGGTCCCGAGTGACACCCTGTCCGCATGCAAGATGATGAAAGGCTCCACTGCCATAATGGCCTGTAATTTAGATATCCTTCGAGCTGAAGTTATTGCTAAAAGGAAGGCTGTTTTCCAGGAAAGAAACTAAGTCTGCAGTTTCAGCTGGCTCGAAAGGAGGTAGAGTGAGTTTCCCCAATACAAAGTTAAGGTCCCAGGCAGGGGTTGGAGCTCTCATGGGTGGTCTCAAATTTTTGGCCCCTCTGAGATGCTGCTTTAAAAGAGGATGAGAGAAAAGGGGGGGGGGTCTGTGTTGTAATGAGCTGAAATGGCTGAGGCATGGATTTTTATGGAAGAAAGACAGGCCCTTGTGAAGCATCTTAGTTAAGTATTGCAAAATCTGAGGTAAATTGGGCACTGTTGTGCTCATCCCTTGAGACTGATTACAGTTACAGCATCTTTTCCATTTGTCAGCATAAGATGTTCTAGTACTAGGTCTTCTCGCCTCCAAAATGACATCCATCACAGGTTTGCTGATGGATGCTAAAGGTGAATTTAAGTGATTAGCCAAGCTGCAAGATTCAATGCTTGGAGCTGAAGGTGCAGAATTTGGTTCTCCTGCTGAGACAGTAAAGGAAGGTGTCCGAGGCAGGTGCCACGGAGAAATGTGTGACACACTGCTCAGGTGTGGGTACCATGTTGGCGAGGCCAGTCTGGAGCAATCAAAATCATTTTTGGTTTATCCTGTTTGACTTTTATTATAACTTTGGAGAGCAAAGGCAGTGCGGGAAAGGCATAGACTGATAGGTTTTTCCAGCTGAAGGACAGAGCATCCACTTTCCAGGCTTTTTTGTGATGAGTACTTGTGTAAAATATGTCCAACTGGTAGTTCTGGGGCGAGGCAAAAAGATCTATGTCTGGGCTCCCCTTTTGCGTGTCAAGATGCTGAAAATCCATGGTTCCAGTTTCCATTCGTGAGGGTCCATGAGATTTCTGCTTAGTTCTTCTGCCAGAACATTCTGCTTTCCTGGCAGGAATTGAGCTTGTAGTTATACTTGGTAGCTCAAGGCAGTGTTCCACAATGCCATGGCTAGTCTGCAGAGGGGGGTAGGAATGTGTACCCCCTGCTTATTTATGTACCACATAACCATGGTGTTGTCCGTCTTTATCAGTAATTGCCCTGGTTGAAGGTATTCCTTGAAGGCTGTCAGTGCATTCTGTACAGCTAGCATTTCTTTTTGATTGATATGAAGGAGCATTTGATTTGGGCTACATTTGCCCTGAATGCACTTCCCTGTCAGATGAGCCCCACCCCATGCATAGTCTGATGCATCTGTAGTTAGGGTTTGGGTGACAGGGGGTGGTGTGAATGGCAGTCCCTTGTTTTGGTGGCAGGCCTCTGCCCATCATAGGAACTCTAGGCGCAGGCAAGGTATGATAGGAATCATTGTTTCCAGGCTGTGACAATGTTGACTCCATAAACTTTTTAAGTACCACTGAAGTTTGCTCATATGCAGTCTTGCCTATGGAATTAGAAGAATGCATGAGGCCATGAACCCCAAGGCTTGCAGTATTTGCCTTGCAGATAGCAGGTTTTTTGTGGCCACCTGTTTGAAGCAAGTCAACAAAAGAATTTGCTTTTCTGGTGTAAGGAAAGCCATCTGGGCAGTTGTATTCAAGCTTGCACCCACAAATGTAATTTTTTGAGAGGGTATCAGTTGAGATTTCTTTTTGTTTGTGGTGTACCCTAGACAGGTTAGAAGTCTTTTTACAAATGCCAGATGTTTTAGAAGAATGGCCTGGTTTTCTGCCTGAATTAGGCAATCGTCCAGGTATGGACATATCTGAATATTTCTTTGCCTGCAAAATGCAATTACTGGAGCCTGGCACTTTGTGAACACCCTGGGTGCAGTAGACAAGCCAAAGGGCAGTGCAGAGAACTGATAATGTATGCAGCCTGCTTTGCAGTGTAGGAATCTTCTGCAAGATTCCCTTATTAGGATATGCAGGTAAACCTCAAGTCGAGAGTTGCCAACCAGGCATCCTTGCCTAGCAAAGGAAGTAACTGGTGAAGAGTCATCATCTTGAATTCTGGAATGTCCAGAAAGGTGTTTAGAGTAGACAGGTCCAGAATTGGACACCATGATTTATCTTTTCTGGGTACCAGTTAAAGTCTGGAATAGAAACCTTGTCCCATTTCCCCTTCTGGTACTAGGTGAATAGCCCCCATGTTTAGGAGGGAAAGTACTTGTTTCTGAACCTCTGCCCTCCGATATGGGGGCAGGTCTGGCCACCCGTTTGGAGTGGGCAGCATGTGGAAATGAAATCTGTATCCCTGGGGCACTATATTTAAAACCCATATGTCCTGGGTTTTAAGTTGCCAGTTTCTTGAATGAAGAACCAGTTTCCCCCCCAAAGGGGAGGCTAAGAGGTAAGTACTTGGTAATTTCAAAAGGGAAGTAATTGAGACTGTTTACCATAGGGTGGTGCCTTGTTGTTTCCAGATTTGGAAGTGGAAGCACCCCATTGCTTAGGTCTGAAAGTCCCTTGGGACTGAAATCTGGTGGTTTTGGAATGTCTCGGTTTGGCCGTAGTGACTCTGGAAGGAGCTGGAAAGGACCAGTTCTTAGTAGGCCAATGCCTACTAAATCTAAGAGGTTGCACTTGTAAGAAATCTTTAACAGTTTGCATAGATTTAGTTTCATCTTCCATCGTTTTTAGAACTTCTTCAGCCTTATTGCCAAATAAGCGGTCCTGATGTAAAGGAGCATCCAAAAGTTTTGCTTTAACATGATCAGGCAGAGATTGCTCCTTAAGCCAAGCATGCCTTCTAAGCACAGACCCAGTAACAGCAGCCCTACAAGAGGCCTCTAAAGAATCAAAACCACAATGCAAAGTATGTTTGCTAACTCACTCAACTCGCTCAGCTGAATGCAATAAATCCTGCAAATCTTTTTTCTCCACACAGTCAGAAATAAACATCATTTTCTGTTTAAGCAGTCCCATGAAATGCTGTTGATATTTTAGCATATGGAATTGACAGTTTAAAGCCCTGATTGCTAAGGTTGCAGAAGTATAAACATTTTTACCCCATCTATCCAGCACCCTGGAGTCTCCATCAGAAGGGGTAGGATTTTTAGCAGTAGAAGCCTTAATGCCCTTGGGCCCCTGAGAAATGGTTTCAGGGTCCGCAACAGGATTTTTGAAAAGGAATTTGTGGGACCCAGGAACCCTGTAGTACCTGTCTCATTTGCTAGGGGCTGGAGGCAAGGAATCAGGGGCCATACTGGATTCCAAAAACACATCAACAATATCTAATACTGAAGGTATAGCCAAAGGCATATGCTGAGGAAGAAGGAGGAAATCCCTAAGCCTCTTTTTGGATTCAGAGAAATCCTGACTTTCCCAGGAAATGCTCCCTTAAGGTATGCAAAGTTTCCCCAAAAGAGAAATCCTCAGGCGGAGAAGCAGAGGGAATGGAATCCTCTGCATCAGAGTCCTCATAAGTAGGTATGGACAAAACAAGATCATTTAGAAGAGTCAGAAGAAACGGAGTCCTGTTCAGAAGAGTCATAGTCAAATTCAATCCTAGGCCTCTTGGAGGGGGGGGGGGGGTTTGACTACCCCTGATTAGAGTAATTAAATCTTCAGCCATTTTGATCATTTGTTTTTTAAGCATAGGGGCCTGAGAACATGTGGCCTGGGTGTCGGTTTTTTAGACATAGATCGAGATTTAGGCCTTAGCACTGAAATTGGAGTCTGTTTAATATGCAAGTCTGTAGGCCTGAATACACCCTCAGAAGCCGGTTCCTGCTCAGAGGCTCCGGTCCCATCCAAGGTAGAGACATCCGTGGGTTCCATATGTGAAGCATCTTGCAGCATTCCGGACTCCGAATGGGTCTCAGTAGAGGCCTGTGAATCAGAAGTAGCGGGTATCAGGGGCGGCGAACTGGCGATTGGCTTAGAAGTGTCGTCGGCAGTTTTGGACCTCAACGGCCTGTCTCTGTCTTTTTCTTTGTGTTTATTCGGTATTCCGGTAGTCGGATGGCTAACAGATGTCATTTCTGGATAATTAAACCAAAAAAACGAAATATTTTGACTGACGGATAGTGCGATGATTAAAGCACAAAACCGACAGCAAAGTACGTCGTGGTCAGGGCCTAAGCAAGGAATACAGTACAAATGAAAATCCTTATGAGGTATTTGCTTCCCACAACTAATACAATTAACTTTTACTGATATCGGTAAGGAGCAAGAAAAAGTTTCCCCAACGGGGTACTTAGCTTTAAGTTGAAGACTTCAGTTCTGAAACTCGAAAATGAAAATTTCAGGAGTCGGCTGACAGGCACTTGCGAACTGCTTCTGCTTCGGGCACCACGCAGCAAGAAAGACTGATGTAACGGCGTCGGCTGCATGTTTATACCCCTGACGACCTGACGTCATGGAAGATGGGACAACAACCGACGCAGGACCCAAGACTTTGTTAATCAGGTCAACTGAGGGCAAACTGCCAGCAGATTACCCAAATGTAATGACTGCAACAGTGAAACACGATGAACATCATATTTAAAAAAGACATTCCTACAAAAAAAAATTTCCAGTTGCATTCTTTATTTAGTCTCATTGGACTGTCAAATTTTAAAATACAGATTCCTTCTTCCTAAGGCTTTTTATATTTCCTAATTTTCACTGATTAGGAAATTGTTCTAGAATGGTTGCTTGTAATCCTGTATGAGCTCCCCCATGCTCTTGCAAAAAATGCATAGCTACTGGGCTATATTCACTGCCCTTCTTTGAGTATCTCATATGTTCTTTTAACCTTGCCCCAAAGCTTCTTTTACTTTCACCTATGTAATATTTATTACATGGGCATCTAAAACAATAAAATTCTTCTCTAACACATTTAAAGGGACCTCTTTAAAAAGCATATTACAATTTAAATCAAGCCTCAGGATGATAAACCCTCAGACACAACAGCACAATTTGTAGATCAGGCAGAGTGGGGACATTTAACTGGTATAATTTTACATTTCATTGTTAAAGACTTCCTTAAAATTAATGCTACCATCAAAGCAGTGATCTAGCTAAACACACCCCATCTGAAAGTCTGTCTCCTACCGGTATGTGAGGTGCATCTTCCAAGTGAGAAATAGTTATATGCCATCATCCAGTGCATGAACTATTATTCTAGGTAAAAAAGGACATTTGAACTTTTTCTGCCTCTCCAGAAGCTTTATTATATACACAAACACAATTATGGGAAATACTATTTAAATAAACAGCTATGAAGGGATTCCACTGCATGCTAGCACCATCTAATCAACCTACAGTTTACAGTGAACATCTGCTTACTGACATACAGATGAATTCTTAACAGTAAATGCAGCCAGCATCATAACCGCTTCTTAAATGTTGTAGTGTGCATGGGCAGGTGACATTTGTCTGCTCCTCCAATCCTTTGCCGCATTAGTATTTTCTGGCGCCAAACAAGGTTAAGGCCTACTCCTTGAGGAGGATGATCACTGCTTTAACAATGTTATATCTTTGGCAATTAACCTGACAGAGTTGACAAGTAGGCACACAAAAATTAAATATCACATCTGTACTACCAAAGGGGTAAAACACCAACTTAATATGGCCATAAAGGCCTCAGACTGCCTTCAAGGATTATGATTTCCATAAATTAACTGTAAGAGAATGGACTATTTCTGATGTGCCTACTGGGAAAATTAGTGGTAAACATGTGGCATTAGATTTTTTTCCACTTTGCCTTCGTTTTTCTAATACTTTAGTTTCTCAGCAGATGCAAAAAGTCTTGCTCTCTTTTTGAGTAGCAGAGCAACTTCTGTGATGGGCTTGGGCCTTCAAATCAGCTAGCTGGAAAGAACCCCTATGTAGTTCACAGGTAGTTACTAGGATTGCAGTCCAGCAGATCCCTGAGGAACCTAGACCATATTCCCAGTTGCCATAATCAATGTCTTGATAATTTAAGTGACTTGCTCAAGGTCGCACAGCAGACAAATGCGGGATGAATAAATCAATCCCAGTACCACAGGGACTACAGCTCATAGCCTTAACCCCTCTTGGCCAAATAAACCAAAAACTGAGAATAAACTTTGAAAACAAATAAAACCAAAGAACTGATGAAGACAAAAATGGCTTCCCGAACAAACTTGGCGAGTGAATAAATTTAATATAAAGCGCTTTTCGTTTGATACAGAAGTTTAACTGCATCAAACGAAAAGCGCTTTACATTAAGTTTATTCATTCACCAAGTTTGTTCGGGAAGCCGTTTTTGTCTACATCAGTTCTTTGGTTTTATTCCTCTTGACCAAATGCCAGGGTGTGAACACTGTCTTATTGCCTTTCTTTAAAACATCTGAAAAGATGGTCCCTTTCAGTCTATTGCTAGTCTACTCTGCCTTTTTCTGCTTGCTTATTCCAGGTCTGATCATGTTCACTAACTGGCCAGTAGCATTCCTCTTACTGCAAACAGAGGAAAGGAAACCAAAGTCTGAAGTGTAGAACTTCAGAATTTTGGATGCAGAGCAGCAACCCCCGCCCACTAAAATACCTCTCATGCGTACTGTTACCAATGCGCTTTAAATTCATATGGCATTTACAGATATTTATATTTGTTTACCAGGTTAGATAAGAGTGCTGTTCAATGAAGTGTACCTTCCACATGAACAAAATCTGTGATGACAAAGTGCTGAAAACAAAAAACTTGTTTTCTCGAACATGACAGTGAGAAAGGGAAGAATGTCCAATAACGCAGTCTCATAAAAAGGCAGGAAAGAAAACACTTGTTTAGTTTGCTTGACAGCAGATATTTGAATAAATCACTGCTGCAGCAACCATTACAATAGAGTACTAAGGAAACTGTACATTCTGCCAGTCTACAAAACTTCAGGCTCTTTCACACACACAGTATTGTTCACCCTTGGCACAACAGCATATGCTGACTGACGTATACATGTGCAAAAGCACAAAGCATTCTTGCCCAAAACAAGGAGGCTGAAAGCTAAAGTTAAGCAAAATCATGTCAGAAGAGCAAAAAGGAGAATACCTGAACATGTTCATGGAAGGCAATGACAAGTGATCAAACCAAACAGCTACTGTTATGCTAAGTAAGCTACACAAGTTTATTATTTCTTCATTAGATCACTGTAAGTAGCCGTTACAATATGGGATTGCCAAAGCTCAGGAAGAAAGGGTGGATTCAAATGGACCAAAGTCAAAGATTCTCTATAAAACTACCCTAGTGATGCCTGCTTTGGCACCAGAAATGGAATATTGTTGTGTTTGGTAAATGTGTGAACTGAAGACCAAGTTGCGGTTTCTAAAATGTGCAGTTTTCCCTTTCTAAAAACCTCCAGATGTGGCAAATGCTATGCCAGAACAAGCCTCGACATTCTGAGGCAATTTTTTTGAATGGTTGGAATAGCAAAATCTAACAGAATGGAAAAGACATCTAGAGAGAGTTTAGATACAGAAGGTCCCTTTTTCTTGCCTTGAGATACAAAGAGCTGAGTAGGATTTCCCAAAATCTTTAGTCCCTTCCAGGTAAAATCTATGTCTGTGAACATTTGGGAAAAAAATAATTTCCCCTTTGTTCTGGGTGTGAGAATAGAAAGCAGGAAGCTGTAGAGATTAAGAGCAAAATAAATACAGACACAACTTTAGTCTTAATAACTGGTTTTAAGACCCACCCTGCCTTTGTTAAACACCACACATACCTGAATATACCCAAGTGTCTAATTCAGAAACCCATCTAGCAGACTTTAAGCTACCACCAGAGCAGTCTTCCAGGTTGACAACTTCAGAGAAGAGATGGATGTAGGCTGAAAAGATGGTACAGTCACTTTTTCTAAAAATTCAAACCCCAAGAAGCAGCCACCTTTTTTCTTGGTAGTCTTATGTGAAATTCCCATAAAAAATTGTCTGATTTTAGGCAGAAAAAAATGGGGGATCCCGAGGGAGATAAGCTGAAAGGGCCAAGAGGTGTGCACAAATTCAGAAATGAGCAATTCACACAGTGAGCCCTTGCTTCAGATTAATCTTGCCTGCTTTGATAGTAGCAAAAAAATCTCTTCAATTTCCATAAATATGACTCTTGGTAGGTTTTCCTGCCTCCTTCAATATCTTACTCTGCCTACTACATCTTGGCTACCAACACCTACAAACCAATAACATTTTAGTCATACAACTCCACCATCAGTGGTAATCATTTTACACAATGTAGAACTGTAAAAAAATGTACATATATGAACCGTCAACATCATATCTTCAATGCAATGTCGCTGTATGTATTCTGTACTAGTGCTTAATGTATGATATTTTACTCTATTGTAACTGTATGTTACTCTGTCTTTTGGCTTTTCCCAGATAGGGGTCGCCACAGAGGCTCTCTGGTCCACTTATGATTGGCAGTGATTTTTTTAAGGTGTCGAGTTGCCAGCCCGGCACCCAACCTTCAGAGAAGGCAAACACACACATGCACGCATGTCTTGTATTGTGTGTGTATTTTTCTTGTATGCTTTGGTAACGTGTGGAGCTTTTCTCCACAGGCCTCCATTGAAAATGGGCTCACCTAGACCCAGTGGACGTTCCTGGTAAACGAATGCAAATAAATATCCGTTCTTTTTCACACACACAAAAAACAAAGTGCTTAAAAGGGATTAAAAGGATATCACACAAACAGACTGAGATTCTGAATGTTGGGTTAATCAGGCGTCCATGTCATTTATGAGCAACAGCAATTCTAAGGAAGCTTTTGGTCGTTACCCCTATTTACCTGCATCAGAAGAGAGAACCAGAGTTATCTGGTCCAAAAGGAGTCACCAGTATTCATTTTTGGCTAGTCCTTTCTGATCTTTTGAAGGACCTTGGATATCAGAGAAAGGTATAAATATTCTGCAACAAGGGATTTAAAATGCATTAGTCTTCCACTCCTCTACACGAGGTATCCTGTAAAAAGATTTTAAGCTATCCATTTAGCTTGGAAGCAAAAAACTTTGTGGGGCTCCCCATGGTGGCCTTTCTAGGAAGACCTTTCCAAGTAGCATTCAACTTGTGAGGGTCTAGCCTGGACCAGCTTAAAGAAAGTCTGCTGTTGTGTTATGCTGATTGGATGCAAGTTGCCTGTGGAAATTAGTTACGCTGAATTGCAGTGTCCCAGACAATTATGGCCATTTTTAGAAGGAGATAAGACGCGGTTCCTCCGTTTATGCACCACATCACAGTGGTGTGGACTGCAACAGGTGCTGCAGATCCAAGATTCCCTGTACCTTTACACCCACAGAAACCACCAAAGTATGAATTATCTGTGGTCACTGTCTGATGGCTTGGGAAAAGAGAGGGGAAATCATGGGTTGCAAATTACTTAACTGGCCCACCAATAAGTTATTCACAAAACTGAGAATTTGGACAGGAAAAAGGAGACTGATGGATACAAACTGGTTTGGAGATGCCACAAAATTTCTCATTTGTGGTCTAGCTACTGGTATAAAGAGAAAATGCCACTGTAAAGGGTTAAAAAGAAATTGCATGTGTATTCAGTAGGTTAGTGTAAGTGCCACAGTACCACGAGTAGAAACATGGAAGAATGCAGATTGTATTACTTCTTGTTCCAGATGCAGCATTCTTTCTACTATGACACATGACAGAAGAAAATATTTCATACAATCTTGTATTTTATTTTCTGTACCTGAAGCAGCATTATTCATAAATCACATGGTAGAAGAAAACACGCTCATACTCAGCAAAATGCCAGGTTCTGAAGAAGTCTGTTTACATGAAAACACTTAACTGTGAATTGCAGTGGTTTTACCAACAAAGCATCGTTTCTATCTACAACTGCGAAATGGAGTGGTTTCTATCATTGGTGGAGTCATTTGCTGTGGTCTTTGGCTTTCTGGTCAGTTGTTTGTTCTCCACAAAATGTTATAAGAAACAAACAAATCTATAATTAAACTGACATTTTCATTAGATATTTAGTAAATGACTTGAATAATAAACTGCATTATAAACATTAGTTAGACATTTTTTTATTGTTTGACTAGCAATGGTAATGTTGAAGCTTTCCAATAACTTATGAATTCCTTTATTCAGGGAGATGCATTTTCAGGGTATGCTCTCCTACACATGTTTATTTAATAAATTAAACCTGCCAAGCACTGAAGTTTCATGCGTTTCGTTTTAACTTTCACGCAAAACAAGCGAATAAACCACCAGCAAATGCAGTTGACTTCACAACAGTAGCAAAGCAAAAAAACAGTCGCTGGAACCACAAGCATTTCTGATACAAACTTTCGCCCTAGAGGCTTCCTCAGGCTTAAACACTAAAAGCAAGATTAAGGTAGCTTATATATTTATCACGACATAATTATGCAAATTAAACACAATTATGCTTGTGTTTCAGCAGAGGTTTTAAAGGGACAATATTATCCACTTAATTTCTGCCACTTCAGTTTTCAATATATCACCACCACCTCATATTTCTGCAATGCACACTTTCAAAATGGCAAATTTAAAAATATGGCTATCACCATTTTCTGATATATGTTTATACACGGCATTTGTATTCTTAGTATTTATTTCTGAAACATGTCTGCAAATCTGCTCTTTTAATTTCTGGGTTTTACCTATAGAATAAGAGCCACATGTTATACATATTGCCACGTATACAAGGTTTTTAGTATTACAATTCCCATTTGCTTTTAATGTTATATTTCTATTGCTAGAAAATATATTTGGACAATACCAGGTTTGAATGATACCGTCCCTTTAAAATCTATGCTGAAACATAAGCATAATTGTGTTTAATTTACATAACTAATAGGTCATGTGATTAAGTATATAAGCTACCTTAATCTCGATTTTACTGTTTAACACCTAAGGAAGCCTCTAGGGTGAACATTTTTAACTTGCGTTTGTATACAAAATAAATGCTCGTCGTGGTTCCAGTGACTTTGGTATTTTGTTTTAACTTTAACAGATGGTGCCATGACTGATTTCTCAAACTGCCTGGGGCTTCTGCTGCAGAAAATAGGCAGTTATGTCTTACCATAACTTGGCATTTGTTGTCCATCTTCATTCCTCCTCATGACTGGGTCTCGGATTCAACTCTGCCACATTTTCCAGACTTGGATCAGACTCTTAAGCTCCTCCTTTTACCCATACACCCACTCCAGCACCTCGGATTGACTCTGCTGATTCGCCATCCATAAGTAACAACAGGATAGAGAAAAAAAAGCAACGGAGGCTCAGACCTGGGACACGAGTCCTACAATCTTCCTTAGATCCTCTAGAAGAATAAGGCACTGGGATAGTTGGGTGGGAAAGTGAACAGAAATGACGTACAACATAAATGCCAAGTTACGTTAAGATATAACTTCTTAATGTGATGATTTTCTCTTCATTCCTCCTCACTATTAAAATCAGGAGTTCCCAGCTAAGTGGTTCCTAGGTGGCCCTCATGGAAGGATGAGCCAGAGTACAGCTAAGCCAAAGGAAGCCCTGCTTCTAGATACACTATTCAATTTTTAGTGCACAACAAAGGTGCGACTTTCACCAGGTGGCTACTGCATAAATATCAATGGAAATCATGGATGAAAAGGCAAAAGTAGCCACATATCTAGTGGAATGCGTACTTGGAGGTAGAGGTAACTGTAAGCCTCTCAGAGTAAATGTGAGTGATACAGTCAGTGATCCATTTGGCCAGTGTGATTTTTGACACTGCTAGACCTACTCTGTTAGCAGACAAGTCTATAAACAATCGGTCTGATGTCCTGGGCTGCTTTGCTCCATGCATATAAAAACACAGTTGTCCATGAACATCAAGGAGAAACAAGAACGCATGCTACTTAGCTGGGAAAAATACTGGTAACCAAATAGTTTGGTTAATATTGCTTTCTGAGGCTACTTTAGGCACAGGAAGGATTGGTACACAGTGAAACCATGTCTTGATGAATTACATAAGGACATTTTGATGATAACTGTAGCTCATTCTTTTTACTGAGGTAATGGCTACTAAACAGATGGCCTTCCATGTTAAAAACATAACTAGCTGCTGCCTAGAAGGGTCTTACAGTCAAACTCTCCAGCACAATGGTGAGGTCCCAAGGTGGGGAAGGATCTTTACTGGGGTGTCTCAGCAAGAAGATATCTTTCATAAACGCTTTGCATAATCTTAAGGTAGACAATGAGCAAGACTGGCTAGCCATATGAAAATCAGAAATTGCAGCTAGCTGAAGCTTTATGATAGAGAAACTTACACCTTCTTTAAACAGGTTAATAAGAAAAAGCAAAATATGAGACCAGTGCAGAGAAGGGATCAATGTTTTTCCTGTAGTGCAAACAACAAACCTTTTTCATTTACTGTTGTAGACGTTCTTGGTTGAAACCTTTTGAGAGGCTAAGATGATGTTACAAACCGGGGAAGGAAGCCTGGACTGTCTTAGTGCGACTGGAAGTGGAGAAACCATGCTATGAGCTTGAGGGCATGAAGACTGGGGTGCTACAATCCTGACTAGTGAGACAGGAGGCCCCTTCTTGGCTCCAATATCCATGGAGGATATTTTAGATGAGACCAGAGGAAGAGGAACCATATCTGTTGAGTCCAGAAGGGGGCAATGAGAATGACTGAGCTCTTCAGTCTGTTTGCCTTCTGAAGAAACTTTGGGATCAGCACAAGTGGGGGATAGGCATAAAGGAGACCCAAGTGCCAACTGTGCACCAGAGCATCCCTCGGGGACACCCCTGGAGGGGATATCAGAGTAAAGAATTTGTTGCACTTGTTGCTGAGGCAAGGGCCAAAAAAAAGGTCACAGCAAAGCTGAACCCAACAGCTGAAGATCATGTTCACCACTGACTGATTGAGGGACCACTCATGTAGAATCAGGATGGATCAGAGTCTGCCAGTTCACTGGTTTTCCTCGGAATATAAGTTGCAACTAGAAGGTGGTCTGAAGATATTGCCCACTCTAACACACTCATAACCTGTCTGCACAAAGGGTATGAATGGGTTCCTTCTTGTTTGAAGCACCAGACTACTGAAAATGATTAGCTCCCAGCTGAATGCACAGGAATCTCCTTATTTTGATATGATGATATGCATCCCTGAGCTCTACTGAGCACATCCAATCGTCCTTGTGGAATAGGGGCATAAAAAGAAGTTATGTACTCACCATAACGTTCCATGTTTGTTGTCCAGTATCTCGACTTCATTCTTGCTGGTTGGGTTTGAAGCCGAAACTCTGCTCCGACTCAGTCGTATACCAAAGCTTGAGAGCTTCTACTGGCTCGAGAGGCTATAACCTATCCCATGGTGCTTAGCTGCTGTTCCCCAGACCTCGTTTGAGGGAGAGAGCTCCCTATATGTTTAGCATACAAAAAGAGAAAATACATGAAATATATTGAATATATTGGTCATAAAGGTAAAAGGAAGGCAAGATGGGAATCAGACCGTATTTGCCAATTGTAAAAATTCCTCTAGATCCTCCAGGAGGGGGATGGCTGGGTGGGACGCAAGAATGAAGGCGAGATACTGGACAACAAACATGGAAAGTTATGGTGACTACATAACTTCTTTATGTTATGTTCTCCTATCTCGCCTTCATTCTTGCTGGTTAGGACAGAGTCCCCAGCACCTTTCTCTTGGGTGGCTCAAGGTAATAAACTCTTCAGGACAGTAGAACCAAAGGATACTTTGTTCCGGGAGGCCACATCTACTTTGTAATGAAAGATAAGGGTGTGAGGATTAACCCATGGAGCAGCAGCACAAATTGAATCGAACTGAAGTCTGGACTGAAAGGCAATGGAAGTAGACACCACTCCAGTTGAATGTCCTTTCACTTTCCAAGGCAGTTCTTTATTATGAGAATGATAAACCTATTTGATAGTCTCAGTAAGCCATTTGGACAAAGTAACTTTTGAGATTGCCCGGTCTTTTTTTTTTGTTTCTGAAATCTTCTGTCCTGGGTAAATAAAAATGCAGTTGTCTATGTACATCCAATTGGTGAAGCTTATATTCTGCCTTGTTGCTACAATTAGGAAAAAACACAGGCAATTCTATAGATTGGTTTAAATTTGTTTCAGAACAGACTTTTGGTAAGAAGGAGGGATTTGTTCTGATGGAAACTATCTTTGAAGATCAAATAGGGAGGATGGATGGATAAGGCCTGCAACTCTGAAACCCTCTTAGATGAGGTAACTGCTGTCAGGGAGTTTTCCAGGATAAAAATTTTAACAAACAAGAGGATGCTGCTTCGAAGGGGGAAGAATCAATGCTGATAATACTAAATTAAGATCCCATGGGGGAGTAGGTTCTCTTACAGGAGTTCTTAACAGAAAAGTACCCCTGAGGAAGGCATTGCATAACTTGTGGGACATTACATTGGATCATAGTTCCCCCACATGATAATTGGATATAGCAGCGAGTTGACCTTCAATAGTGACCGCTGCTGCTCCTTGATTAAAAATTTATGTCAAGAATTCCAAAATTGCATTTATAGAGGCTGTAAAAGGATGTGTGTTTTTTGTCCGCCCAATAAGAGAAACACTTCCATTTGCTTGCATAAAGTTTCCTAGTTGTCTTTTTGTGCGAGGAGACCAAAATGTGGCGTACTGCAGGGGATAATTCTGGAAGCCTGGCTTAAGACAGGAAGTGGAGAATCCAAGCTGTCAGCTTGAGGCTCTAAAGGGCAGAATGGAGCGTTCCTGACTGATGCGTCAGAAGATCTGGCACTGGGTCCAGGATCGATGGGTGCTCCTGAAGGTGGGGCCAAAGGAAAGGGAACCGAATCTGATTAGGCCAGTATGGAGCAATGAGAATTAACTTGCAACGCAATGACTTGGCTTAATGAATAACTTTTGGAATCAAAGGAAATGGGGGGGGGGGGGGCATAAAGTCCTGAGGCCAATCGTGGGCAACAGCATCCCTCAGTGACTTTCCCAGAGGGGAAATGAGGGCAAAGTAGTTGCTGCATTTGGCACTGAAGGGAGTGGCAAAAAGGTCGCAGGGTTGGCCCCAAAAATTCGATTAGCAACTTACTGATTCAGGGACCACTCGTGAGGCATGAGAATCGCTCTGCTTAGCCTGTCTAGTATGACATTTTATTTCCCCGGGATGTGCATTGCAGTCAGCAAGCATTGAGAAGATATCACCCATTGCCAAACTCTCTGGGCCTCTCAACATAGGGGATAGGATCTGGTTCCACCCAGTTTGTTGCTGTACCAGACCACTGACATATTGTCTGTCTGAATTGAGATAGCCCCTGTGGGAAGACTGTTCTGAAATGCTTGCAATGCCAGAAGCATCGCCCTCATCTCTAGGACAATGATGTGCAAATGGTACTAGTGATCTTTCCAAACCCCTTGGATAGTCTGTCCCAGATAATACCCCCACCCTATCTGGGACACATCCGTAGTTACTGTAGCGACAGGTTAGGTAAGTACAAACGGTCTGCCCATTGTTAAGTGAGTGGGCTGGATCCACCAAAGCAAGTCCCTTTTGCAGTAATCTGTAATGAGAATCTCGTGAGACACTGGTAACTCCTGTATGGACCACTGAGTGAAGAGTAGTCAATGTAATATTCATATGTGAAGTCGTGTCAGGGGAACTAGTGTTATTGTCGCTGCCATAGAGCCTAGGACCTTGAGGGCAAATCTTGCCTGTACTTTTTTCTTGAGTAAGATAAGCACTTGACTGAGTAATGTTTGTATCCTTTCTTAAGGCAGTTTTGCCAACATGCGTTTAAATTTGCACCTATAAAGGTAATAATACGCTGTGATGGCAACAAGGCAGATTTTTCTGAGTTTTTAGTAATGCCTTGTTTTGAGAACAGATGGATGGTGTAGTCCCTGGCTTTGGTTAGTAGCTGCTTGGTGGTAGCAGTTAGGAGCCAGTCGTTAAAGTATGGAAACGCCTGGAATCCTTGACGTCTCAGATGAGCCATGATTACTGCCATGCATTTGGTAAACCCTCTGGGGGCTATGGTGAGTCCAAAGGGCAGAGCTCTGAACTGATAATGAAGGACTCCCAGCTGGAAGCGTAGAAATCTTCTGGAGCGCCTGTCCATCTTTATGTGGTAGTACTCGTCCTGAAGATCTAACGAGCAAATCCAATTGTCGTGTCCCAGAAACGGGAGTATAGACTGCAGTGTTACTATCTGGAACTTTGACTTCTTCACAGACTTGTTTAGTCTGCTGAGATCCAATATGGGTCTCCAGTCCCGTCTTTTTTGGAACTAAAAAGAACCTTGAGTAAATTCCGGATCCTAGCTGGTCTGCGGGGACTTCTTGGATGACTCTCTTCTAGCAACGTTTGAATTTCTAGGGGTGCTTGATCCCTTTGACCAGGTGGAATGTCTGGGAGAAACTGACAGACAAGGTGAATAGTGAAAGGGAATGTTGTAACTCCTGGACCTAATGGTTAAGGTGTTTGCCTTGCAAACACAAGGTGCAGGGTTTGAGTCTCACAAGGGATGATTGGCTAAGCTTAAAAATGGCTCGCAAGGGCAGTTAGCCTAGTACTAACCTATGAACCTATGTACCCATTTGTCTTGAGTCAAATTCAGCCAGGCTTCTGGGTACAGCAATGGCCTCCCCCTGACTGCCTCCAGAGGCAGACAGTCGGGCCTCCTTTCAGGAGCGCTAGAAAGGCCGACCAGAGAAAGTATCTGTCATCCTGGTTCTGCGGACCCCCTCTGCTGCATGGACAGAGACTTCCATTGTTATTTCCCCCTCTGCCCCTGGGGGAATGATCACCACGAACATCAGATAAGGCTCCTTTGGACTTCTGGAAGCACATCTTTCCGCTCTTCTGACCTTTAGAATAAGGTCTGGTAGGGGCGGAAAAAACAAACTCTGATAGCAGATAGAGTCTTACCATCTTGTTGTCTCCTGGTGAGAGTCTTTCACTTTCAGCCCGAACAAAGACGAGCCAAAGGGGGCGTCAATGAAGGAAGATCTGAAGGTTCAGCAAACTCGCAAAGGCGCATCCAGGAATGTCTCCGAAGAGCTATTCCTGTGCCTGCTGCCCTGCTCACTCCATCGGCTGCATAGGAAATGAGGCGCATGGAGGAGTTAGTGATGCAAGTTAAGGTTGCAAGCTGAGAATTAATCTTATCCAATAAATCCTGGGCTGTAGCACCTTGTAGGGCATCTCCCAGCTCTTTTAGGAGATCTCTCTGAAGTCGGGTGAAATGTGACAAATAATTCAGTGACTGCAAGGTAAAGGCCACTGAGGAGAAAGTACGCTTCCCGTACCTGTCCATCATGTGACTCCTTGTTCAGTGGATGGACAGATGCTGAAGTTTCAGCTAACTCCTTTGTGACCACCACCACCATCGCATCTACTGGAACTCCCTTAGTTAGGTACTGCCTGTCTTCTGGGGCCGTACTAAATTTATTTGGCCTCCGCAGAATGGGGTCCACTGATTCTGGAGCGTCCCATACCTTCCGACTCATTACACCCAGGAGAGGGTCGAAAGGTGGAGACACCCAAGAGGTGGAGGGGCGAAAGCCAAATGCCTCCAGGTATACAGACTCATCTTCAGAAGGGGAAAGGGACATCCAGCTGCCCCTCTGCTTAAGGATCTCCAGGATGTCTGAAAGAGAGACATCCTCAGAGGGCGACCGTGTGGACCCTTCGGAATCCTCCAAGTCAGTATCAGAAGTGACAGACTCAGGGGAGTCTGTGCTTCCTCTTACACTGTCTCTTCCGAGGGACCTCCTCGGGGGGATGGTTCCGGGGAGGTTCCACCCACTGGGGTTTCCCTGGGGCATTGACTCTACTCTGGCAGTGATGGAGGGATGAAGCGGTGGAAACCAGCCCTTTTGGGGGAAGAGAGGCTGGAGCTGAAGGTGGAGCAGACTCAGTGGAGAGCATACTCTGCATCACCTTAAAGGCACTGAGATCCTGGGCCGAAAGACTCCGGCCCCAAGGGGCAGGGAGATGTCTCTGGCACCGAGAAGGGTGGTTCTGCGGCTGATGTGGAAGCTGAACTCACCTAAGCCGAAGTGCCGAGTGGGAGAGCGAATTCCAACATGGGTGCGACTCGAACCCCCCCCCCCCCCCGGAGCAGACCAGGGAGTGTCGACCCCCAGATCCCTCGACGAAAGACATCGACGAGATTGGAGCAGACGCTGGAGCAGAGATATCAGGAGTGATTACTACCACCGCTGGTTCTAGGACAACGACTTCCTTACTCTGTCTCCGAATTTGTCCGAGTTGGAGGAGGAATTGATGTTATCTGAGAGTGCAATTGTCGGCTCCACAATCTGATGGGCTGGGCTAGAGAGAATTTCTGCTAGGGCCCGGGTCCGGAGCAACCTCTTCATGACCCGCTCCACATCATCGTTCGATATTCTGGAGGATCGAGAGGAATGGCTTGACTATTTGTGGCTACCTGTCACAGACTGTAAACAAAGGAGATTGCGGCACCGAATGAACAGGCTCCAAGGATGGTGACAGACTCCTTTTTCAGCTCCACAATGGTTCCAAGGAGACAGATGGAAATGAGGGAGGACCAGATTTGTCGGAACCGATAACTTTTGGATCTGAGGATGCTGCATCTTTGAAACTACTTGATGGCTCAGACACAGGAGCCAACAAAGTTTTGTGGTCTGATTACCTTTTCAACAAGCCCCTTAAAATGAGCTTATTTTTTCTCTCCTGTAAGACACTTGCACTGAAACTATGACAAATGGAGCAGGAGTCTTGGAGATGGACTGGTCCTAGACAGTAGATACAACTTGTGTGTCCGTCCGTTATAGACATTTTCTGAGTGCATGAATCGCACTTTTTAAATCCAGATTGTTGGTGCTCCTTAACAGATTCTTTAGATATGTTAACCATCAAAAAATAACAGTAAATTTTAAACTACTATAAAAAGTAGAAGCAAGACAAAGGTTTTTTTTTTTTTTTTTTTTTACAAGAAAAAACAAAGGATAGGGAGGAGACGCCTCTAATTTAAATGGTGACCTAAGGGAGGAAAAGAAGGTAAAAGAATCATCTAACTGAAACAGATTCTTTAACTAGATGAGGGGAAGAGAGAAAACAAGGCCCAAAAAGACAGCCGCAAAGGAAAAATTAGACAATACAATCACACAAAAAGGCACTATACTATAACTGGGAAAGGTAAACTAAGATGTAATAAAGTTAAGAGAAGTTATCCAAAACAGAGTATAATATTAAATTTTACTAGCCTGAGCCAGTAAAGACAATCCCAAAGCTTCAAGCAGCAAACGAGATCTGGGTA
The DNA here is from genome assembly GCF_019279795.1 of Protopterus annectens. Classification (NCBI taxonomy): domain Eukaryota; kingdom Metazoa; phylum Chordata; order Ceratodontiformes; family Protopteridae; genus Protopterus; species Protopterus annectens. The sequence continues at coordinate 859,830,782 of NC_056744.1, forward strand.
ACAGCCTCTAAGCACCATGCGATAGGTTGTAGCATCAAGCCAGTAGAAGCTCTCGAGCTTTGGTATACGACAGAGTTAGAGCAGAGTTTCGGCTCCGAACCCAACCAGCAAGAATGAAGGCGAGATAGGACAATGAAACCGGAACCCTCCCTGATGACATAAGCGACCACTCATTAACTTACATCATCAGACTAAAAAACAATCCACCCTTTCAACCCATATATAGGGCAATTAGAACCAAGAAAAAACTCAACTTAGATATATTCCTTAGTGAACTTAAAGCATGTAATTGGTCCCCATTAAAATACCTTTCTCTTGATGAAGCTGTTGATTACTTTAATATTAATTTCCTAAACATACTCAACCGTCATGCTCCTACCTGCTCTATCAGGATAAGAACAAAATCTGCTCCATGGCTTACTAGGGAAACCAAACAAAAAATCCATCTCAGAAATAAATACTGGAATAAATCACGCTCAACTAAAAACCATACTGACATCCAAAACTACAAACAACTGAGAAATGAAACAAAAAAAGCCATAGCGTTTGATAAAAAAAACTTATTTACAATTTCAGCAGACCCACCATAATAAACCCCAAAAGTTTTGGTCAAGTATTAATCAGTTATTACATCTAAGTCAATCTATCACACCTAACCCACAAGGCACTGAAACACAATCCTAAACAAACTACCAACACCTTAAACACCTTCTTTATCAAAGCTATTCAAGCTTTTGCCTGTCAGCTCTCTTCTCAAGACATAACATCCAATTCTGACTCTAACCCACCTCCACCTTTTCTCTTCCAACCTGTCCCCACAACATTTATTCTCACCCTTATCCAAAAACTGAAACCATGTACTCCTTCTGCCGACCAACTCCTTCTGCCGACCAACTACCCTCAGAATACCTACAGATAGCAACCAAATCAATTGCTTACCCCATCTCCATCCTCATCAATAGAACCATCACTGAAGGATATATCCCCAAACTCTGGAAAGTCTCTCATATTATTCCCCTTCACAAAGGAGGAGACTCCACTGAACTCTCTATCGACCCATAGCCCTACTTTCTCCTCTATCTAAGATCATGGAAAGATGTATCCATAGGCAATTACTAGACCACCTTCTCCATAATAACCTGCTTTCCAACACCCAACATGGGTTCCGACCTTCCCATAGCACAACTACTGCCCTCCTTTCCTTTACTGACACTATCAATAACAACCGAAACCTTAACATGCTCTCCTCTACACTTTTCATAGACCTGTCCAAAGCTTTCGACATGGTAAATCACACTATACTCAAACATTCTCAAATCTCTGTCTCTTGACACACTAGCTATAAAATGGTTCCATTCCTACTTAAACAACAGACATCAAGCTGTACTCTGGAACAACGTTCTTTCTACTCAGCTACCTGTTAATATTGGAGTTCCTCTCAAGGCTCCATACTGGGCCCTCTCCTGTTCTCTATATTCATCAAATGACCTTCACCAAGTAATTCCCCAAGCTACATACATTCAATATGCAGATGACTCTACATTTATATGCTCTGCCTCATCTATATCTGAACTTCACTCCCTATCTCAAGACACATTTAACTCTGTAGAACTATGGTTTACAAAACGCTGCCTCTTATTAAACCCTAAAAAAACTAAACTTCTCCTTTTTACACCTACCAGTAAATCTCCACCAATAGACTTCTCTGTATCATCCCATGACGGTACACTTATATCCCAAGATCAAACTACCAAACTGCTAGGTATCACCATAGATAATAACCTAAACTTTGATGCCCATATCAACAACATTCTGAAAACTACCAATAAAAAATAGGCTCTCTTTATAGGATTAAATCCTTCCTCACTCCTGCAACTAGAATAACCATTGCCCACACACATCTTATCTCCACCCTTCTTTATGCCTCACCCATATTTACCAATCTGTCAAAAAATAACCTTAAGAAACTAGAAAACTCCTATAATAGCATAGCCAGATTTGCCACAGGTAATCCATATAGAACTCATCACTGTATTAATCTAAAGCATCTTGGGTGGCTTGAATTTCACCAGCATCTGAAATATAATCAACTGGCCATCGTCCACAAAATACTTTATCAACCTGACAAAACACCCATCCTATCTAATCTTATTCACCCCTATGTTAACCTTAAGTCCCTAAGATCATCACAAAAATCTCTTGTATACATCAGCAAATCAAATAATAAAGCTGGAGGCTCTCTGTTTTCTATTTCTATTGGAAAAACCTGGAACCTACTTCCCTCTGAACTTACATTTCCCTCTACTACTCTGTTTAAAAATAAACTTAAGCTCTTCCTAACACACTGGATGTGCCCCTGTTCTAAACCTGACTGACCAACTTATCCATTATTACCTGAATCAATCAACCTTCTCATCTCTGAATCTACTTCTTCTTTCTAACTAATTTGCCTCTATTCCCTAAATCTATTTCATATTAAATACTACTATGCTTCCTTCTCCATCACAGTCCTAGCTAGTACTGGATTCTTTAAAGTGACTCATATTACTTCTAGATTTATTACCTAATTGCGTCTCCATTTCATTTTTCCTTATCATCCTTTATTACCTTAATCGACACTATTGCTTTCTTCTCTTCTCTCAACTAGTACTCTTTAGTAACACTTAAATGTAACTTATTAATTATACTAAGTCTTTTCAAATGTGTAACCTTCGTTATGTACTTGTAAATTTGAAGCCTTCTCTGTTTAAGAAAATGTATATGCATTCTAAATATGTATTTCTGTAGATGTGAACTTTATTTGAATTGTGTGGAGCTTTTCTCCCCGGGCCTCTACTGAAAATGGACATATATTCCAGCTAGACTAGCCCGGTCAACAAATGTAAAATAAAATAAAATAAATAAACAACATTGGACTTTTCACTGTGGGTGAATGCATCTCTAACAGAAGGTCCAAACAGTGACGAACCAACAAAAGGGGAATTAATAAAGGACGCCTTAGTGTTCTGCAAAATCAGTCTCATCCAAACATGTCTCCTTAAGAACAGGCCTGAACCAGCAGCCATGAGGTCCCTTCCACTGTATGGGAAAATTAGCCTCACTGAGGAGTTGGCAGTGGATGACAGAGTGGCCAGCCTGGGAGAAAGGTTAAGCTCATCCCCAGGCATAGAAGACTGCAGCACAAAATTGGCTGAGGCCTAAATGCACTTTCCAAACCTATCCAATGCTCCAGATTTCTGCCAGTTTTTAGTGGCCACTGCCACCACTGCAGTGACATCACTACAGGGACCTTACTCCAGTATTTCCTGCCAGATGGTGGGACCAGGAACCTGTCGGGGTATTTAGGAATGGGCTGTATGGTATCTGGTTCCTTCCATGCCCAGCAGGAAACCAGATCAATGAGGTTGTGCACAGAGGGGGGGGGTCACCCAGAACACAGATGGGCCCACCCTGAAGGCCTCCAAGAACACAAACTCCTCAGGAGGAGGTTTGATAGACCACCCACCTTTCTGCTTCAGGATCTCTAGAATATTTCTGAAGGAGACTTCAGGTGCGGACTAAGGGGATCCTACTCTCTCAAAGTCAGTGTTTTGGTTAATGACTCCATCAGGGAGTCGATGTGCCTCCTTTTGCACTTCTTCTGGGGGACTTCCTCCATGGAGTAACTCGGGGGGGGGGGAGTATTAGAAGAAAGGGATCCTTCCTGGGCAGGAAGATCCTGGAGACTGCTCCAGGAGGGTTAGCTTGGAAAGAATGAGTAGGCTCAAGACCATGACCCAAAGGGGATACGAGGATAGGCTGCAGGACATGAGATGATGGTTCTCCACTACAGGAGAATACCCTTTCCACTACTTAGAAAGCTAACGGAGCCGAGGTAAAAGGAAGGCAGCCAGGACTCACTCTGGATCCGTGGCCTCCAGAGGGAATCAGACATGAGCTGTCAAGGGCCAAATAACCCCAGAGGAAGGGACGGCTCCAACAAGGACGGAACAGACCCCATTCGCTCAGACCTGATGCTGACATTTTGGCTCGAAGATCTGCTCAGCTCTGGAGCAATAGGAAAAGGGCTGATCAGGGCCATCATGTGAGTCTAGGAAGGTGGTTTCCCCAACACCGAAGCAGACACCCAAGAGTCCTGAAACCTGCAACTCCAAAGCTGAGGGTAAGATCGGAGAAGGAGTTCTGATCCTGTGGGCTGGATAGCTCACTGATCCAATAGGGGACAGAGCAGACACTACCCCCCCATCTGAATCTGGGCCTTGAACTTCATCATCCTGTCCATGTCTGCCTCAGACCAGCTTCTAGAAGAAGCAGGCAAGGGAGGTGTGGATAGCTTCAATTTAGGTGCAGATTTTCCTAACCAGCTTGGGACTTGCTCCAAGCTCTCAGATACAGAACCCTAGCATCTGACACCGGAGCCAAAGTGACAGTGTAATCACCTCAGTCGGATCCGTGGTGGCCTGTGGATTCGTTAAGGAGGTAGTTTTCCTCGGGTCAGTGCAGGTTGGATCCTAAATTTTCGTTGATTTGATTTTTGGCTGCAAGGGGTCTCTCAGCGAATCAAAGAAAGACCTCAGCCTGTCTAGAAGAGGACAAAGCCATGGAGGGAGTCTGAGCCTTGAAAGCTGTAGGAAGTGGACACCTTAATATAAGTTTGTTGCGCCTGTGAGCGCACATGGGTTAAAGAATGCACAAACCTCACATGAAGCTTTAAGGTGATCAGCACCTAAAAAGCAAACACACTCCTTGTGGGCATCTTGGTTGGGGATCTTGTGCCCACAGGACGTGCATTGCTTAAACCCTGGAGATTGTCAGACCATCAGAACTGAACTGGCCCTAAAGACCACCAAAAAGAAATGCACGCAGTTAGTCACTGAAACTTCTACTACAAACACCATCACTTTTTTTTTAAAGGTTGAGAGAAAAACTATACCAACACGAACTAAAAGGTGCAAGGAGAAACTACTGCACACAATAACCAGTCAAAAATCCTATAAAGGGAAGCAAAAGATGACGAGGGAGGAGAAGGGAAGAAATATCACTTGCAGAAGGTGCTGAAAAGAAAAATTTGTACTTATCCAGCCAAAACTGCTAGACAGCCCAGATCTGCGACCAATCGCTAAAGCAGCAAATGTGATCAGAGGTGCTGGGGAAGGTGTAGTGCATTATGGGTAAAGGGAGGAGCTCAAGAGTCAGATCCAAGTCTGAAAAATGTGGCCAAGCCAGATTCAATGGTCAGATCTGAGACCCAATCATGTAGGAATGAAGAGAACAGATTCACTTTTACTGGGTCCTTCAACAGTTTTCTGTCTAGTGTACTTTCTGCAGCATCAGCTCACAACTGCACCTCTTTTTATAACTCAGTCTTGGCAGGCCTTGAGGTAAGTGAAATTTTCTGACTATGATATGAGAGCAGGCATTTTAACATTGTAACATTTCTTTACATTGGGAGCAAGTGTGGGTACTTTAAAAGACCCAGAGCATGGTAGTCGAGCAAGACATATGTTTCAGAATTGTAACAAAGATAGCTGTCTTTATTTTGTTAAATGCCATGAGCTCACTAAAAATGATGGTAAATAAACTTTTCCACCTTCAGGTTCTTTTGATAAAAACATTTTTGTTAAATTTACAAAAAAGACAAAGGTAATAAAATTCTTACTGTCTGCTGGTCAGCCTTTAATGCATGGCAGATACAAAGAGAAAGGCACTCTAGCTCTATTTAAAACACAACACTACTAAAACTTATATACATTACAAATGGCTAACAGGTCAGTTAATCGTCTGCAACATTCAGATCGTCAGGGACAAGGTGATTGTGGGTTTTATCCCCTTAGGGAACTACAGAAATTACAACTTAGCTGTGGAGAGTCATTTGAAAACTACTGCTTAGTTCTGCCCATTGCACTACCACCACTTCAATGCACCACCATCATCCCCTGACCAACAAGACTCCATTTTTCTCCACCACAAAAAACACTCTCTCACCACCTTCTCAAGGGAGGCAATCTGAATCGTCCACCTCCACTATCCAAACACCTCAGGCACCTCAATCGCCTCCATCCTCTAGCCAACCTAAGACTACTTCTGCTACAGATCTTATTCACTCAAAGACCAACCAAATGTTTATTAGCATTCTGAGGCAAGATAAAAAGGGGGTACTTCTCTTTCTAAATGGCAAAAATCAGGATCACGGAAGCATATTACTCAGTTTCTAATAATTATAGACAGGGACGGTTATTTTGGTCCTGATAAATTTAAAGATAATTCTACCTCATCCTCAGAAAAAGATCTGAGAGCTGTAAATGCAGCCGTAATGCCCATTTTCCCCTGTACTACCTAACCCAGCAACTATGCTTAGCTTAATACCTCCTTCTGCTACCACTTTTTCAGCTACAGATGTTTTCTCAGCTTTTCTTTTCTATTCCAATACATCCCGATAGTCAATACTGGTTTGCGTTTACTTACAAAGGGCAGCAATATAGACGCATTTACCCCAAGGATATGTAGAATCACCTACTTTACTTTCAAAAGAAATGAAAAAATTTGATAAAACGCAATTACCTTGAGAGTCTATGTTAATACAGTATGTAGACATTTCATATCTTCCAATTCTTATATCGGCTGTCAGACTGATACTAAATTTTAACTAAATTAGCCAAGTTAGGATTTAAAGTTTCCCGATCTAAGCTTCACCTTTGGCAAATGAAATACAGTATTTAGATATCTACTTTCTGAAAATGCACAACATATTATACCCTTCCGTGTCACAGCTATTCAGATGGCACCCAGACTCACTACTTTAAAACAGCTTACAGAATTTCTTGGTTTAACTGGCTACTGTAGGCAGTAGATATCCAATGCGGAGACAATTAACCCCCTACTAGAACTATTAAAAGATACGCCTGAATCCCTTCCATGGCAGCCATGCCATGAACAAGTGTTTACCCAATTAAAATCACTTCTTTTAAAACCACCAGCATTAGGATTGCGAGATTATTCAAAAGTTTTTCTGTTGCAAACATAAAAAGGCAGCATTAAGATTATTAGCAGAGAAGAAAAATTATGGCTTTAGACCAGTTGTTTATTACAGTACAAATCTTGATCCAGTAGTAGCTGCACTTCCTTCTTGTCCAAGAGCTGTAGCTGCAACTGATTGGTAGACATGTCCTCAGCACGTACTTTAGGTCACAATACTTTTGCTGCAGTTCCACACGCTGTTAATGCTCTATTGTCAAGGACTAAAACAAATACGAGATAGCTGTACTTATAATCAATCTCTGCAAATCAGAGGTCCTCCTTTAAATCCAGCTTCACTTATTGCTGATGAGGGCGTTAAAAACAGTCATGAGGTTCAACGTACTTCCTCCTAGACCTGATCTTCAGGACACTCCACTGCAAAACCCTGAAATAATTTTCTTCTTTGATGGATCATGCATCAGAAAGGAAGATGGCCAAATGACAGCTGCATCTGCAGTTTGCAGTATTATCCAAGTATTACTGATTGGACAATTGCAAGGAAATGTTTCAGCCTAAATAGCTAAACTAGTAGAACTAACACAGGCTTGTAGCACAAGGAAAGACTGCTACTGTATATAGAGACTCTAAGTGCACCTGTGCTGTTGTGCATGATTTTGGAACATTGTGGAGAGAAAGGGATTCTCTGCAAGTCCCAAAATCAAAAATGCAGTGATTATAACTGAACTGTCAAAAGTTTTGCTTCTCTCAAGGAAAACAGCTGTTAAAAAAGTGCCACTCATAAATTAGATAATTCATTTGAAAGAGCAGGAAATGCATTTGCTGATACAGCAGAAAAATAGGCTGCTTTATTAAAATCTGTTCAGGTTTGTTTCTTGCAGCCTCTTCAAGTTGAATGTGTACCTGCAACTTTAAAGTACTGTCTTTTCAAAAATCAAGCTGACGACTTTGTAAGAGTAAGGTGGATCTGTGACGGCTGCCGTCGTGCCCCAGACTCACTTTGGCGCCATCCAGATGGAAGGTTAGTAGCATCACAGACTCTTACCTCAATTGGTATGGGTCTATCATTTGCCCTCCCATCTGGGAAAAATGCTTTGATTAAACAGACTGACAGATTGGTATGCACCTGATGTTTCAGAGGTTGTGCATCTTGTACAGACATGCAACATGTGTTTGAAGTTTAATATTTTAATATGTAACTGTTCCCATGCAGCACATTAAAAAGCTGCGGGGACCTTTTTGTTGTATCCAGTGCAATTTCACAGAGTTACCACTGTATGCAAAGTTAAAATATTCATTAGTTTTGACGGTTTGTTTTTTTCTGGATGGTGGAAGTTTACCCATCCATCAAGAATGACTCCACTGACTGACAAAGAAACTAGTCAGATTATTTAACTTTGTAAAAAGTCTTAAATGTATTTATTCAATAGCATTGCCCCCTCAGACCACAGGCGTCAGGCACAGTAGAAAGAATGAACCAAACCTTAAAAACTAGATTACTAAAACTCAGTGCAGAAACAGGACTAAAATGGCCAGATGCATTGCCTCCAGTCCTATTTTCTATTCTCAGTTCCATCAATACACCAAGAAAGTTCTCACCTCATGAAATCCGCATGATGTCCCATGAGGATGCCAGCCACCCCCTTCCCCATAAATCTTGATCTGCAAATAGTTGCAGAAGCAATATTTGCCTATTGTAAAACAACTTGTTTCTATTCTACAGCATTTCCATTTGCAGGTAATTTCTGCTCAGCTCCAGCCTGATCCAAAACATGATGTCCAACCAGGACACTGGGTGCTTGTTCGTTCTTCGCCAGACAACACGCCCTCCAACCATGGTGGAAAGGCCCATTCCTTGTACTCTGTTACAACAATAGCAGTCAGACCTGAAGATCTTTAACATGGATCCACATTTCGCATGTCTGAAAAAACATGTCAAATGAAGGCATCCAACCAATTCCTTTCGATCCACCCTATGCAATCTTCTCTGATGAAGGGCCAGTTTCCTCTCATACCAGGAGAGCTATAGAAACTGAGGACAGAACCAAGTAATGCTTTGGAGACAATAGAAAAGGACATTTTCCTTGAGTCAAGTGACCAGCCACATCTCTTGGAATCTAATTCAAACAACCACCTTTTTGGAGTTTGTTTGGAGTATATCTACAAATTATTCATCACAAAGCAAACTTATGTTTGAACACATTCCAACCTCGATCAGTTAATCAATGCCCGATTGTTGTCATAATTGTAGTCATTTTCATTCTTCTGCTGCAGTTCCTGATCCCTGCAAGTAGTTCAATTTGACAGAAAAACAAAATCTAAACAGAAATTAGCAGATTGACATCCTAAATTTAACATTTCATGCCACTCTGAATACATATGACAAGATTTTAAATGTTAGTAATTAGTAGATGTGCCTACCCCCCTTGCTTATGATGGGGGAATACAGTTATTTCCAGTGCCAATAAGTGAAATTGGGGCAGCTATTTCATTATTAATATTAGGTGATGAAAAGTGCTGCACTCAGACTTTCAGTAACTGTCAAGGGTCATACCATATCCCTGGCTACCAGCAAACTGGTCAGGGTTTTGCAGTGTTGGAAGGGTTTTTACAGCTATTTGACATATAGATGCCCTGTCTAGTGGTAAAACTCGTAATGTACGAGATACTCACCATAAAAACAATTGGAAGAGTAGATGCTTCATGGATTTATAATTTAGAGAAAACAGCTTTTAAAGGCCTTCTCAGAGGGACCTGGGAGATGATGTTATTTCTAGAGCTGGCATATTACCTGCTTATGGAACTGTAGAGTCAATATGTGAACTGAGAAACCTTTCTAAATTACTAGAGGTGTTATAAAGTAATTCTACTTGAGACTATTAACCTGATCATTTTAGAACTTAGTGCCATGCATGCTGTAGTACTTCAAAATCGAACGGTGCTTGATTTCACACTTGCATCGAAAGGGGGTATGTGCGCACTCATGCATAAGGAATGCTGTTCATTTATTCCTGATAATGAGCATGCAATATGTAGTTCATAGGTAAGTACTAGGCTATTGGCCCTAGGGCATAATTAAGCTTAGCCAAAGTGTGTTGGCTTTCGCCTTCCATGAGGTTTAGTTACCTGAGCCTCTGTCGAGCAGGGCCACAGACGTGATTCCCAGGGTGAATTTCCTATTTTCCATCCATTCATCAAGATTCCTCTTGAAGAGCGCTCATGAGGGGCTTTGCCTCACATATATGGGGACCTTATTTCAGAGCAAGGGGAGTCTCCAGGACACGAATCTGTCCCTCCAACAAGTCCTGTTTATTGCTGCTGTCAGGTTAATGTCCCTTGAGCGTGCAACTCTGGTGGATTGGGTTTTCCTTAGGTGGAGCATTTCCAGCAATTCGGGGGATGCCATAGCCTTGTATGTTAGGCATAGGTCACCTCTGAGTAGTCAGTACGCGACAGTTTGAGTTTTTTTAGCCTTGTGGCATAGGGCATATGTTTAAGGCCCATTATCCTCTTTGTGAGGTACTTTTGAGGCCTCTCCAGTTGATGCAGATGTCTTGTAAGGTACATCCAGAACAGGACATTGTAGTCAATTACGGGTCTAATAACTAATGAGTAGAGGGGGACAATAACTTCCTTATTCCTAGATGCAAACCCCTTTGTGATAAGATGGGCCATGTAGAAGGATTTTCCAACCACTTTAGCGATGTGGTTGTCGAAGGAGAGGTTACTATCCACCTGTGTCCCTAGGCCTCTTATCACACTCTGTGATAAGTGGGCTGCCACTTATGTTGTAATTCATTAGTACTTGTTTTTCTCCAAAAGGTATGACAATGCACTTTTTGGCATTTAACTTGAGGCCGTGATTTCGGCACCACGTATCTGTATCAGTGAGACCCCTCTCTGAAGGATGTCTACGTCAATAAGAGTGTCAATTATGGCACCCAATTTGCAGTCATCTGCAAATTTTGTTAGCCATAATCCCTCCATGTTTGCTTGCATCTTGGAGAAATAGATGCTGAACAGGAGGGGTCCCAATACTGAGTCCTGTGGTACTACACAACTCACAGGTTTGGAGTCTGATCTAGCTTTTCCTATTCTCACTGAATGGGTTCTATCCATGAGCCAATTGGCAACCCATTTTGTTATGTAGGGGTTTATGTTTAGGTTAGTGAGTTTGTCTATAATTCCCGAGTGGGGAATGGTAACGAATGCCTTGGCAAGATCAAGGTATGCTGTGTGGACCACCTTCCCTTCATCTATTGCCTCAGTGACCTTTTCGAAAAAGTCAACCAGATTGAGGAGACATGACCATCCCTTTACGTACCCCAAACTGGGTAGGGTCTAGAGTTCGTAGGTTCCCGATGTCTTTGTTTATGAGTTCCATGATGATGTGCTCCATGGCCTTACAGACTATGCTGGTCAGGCTGATTGGGGCTGTAGTTCCCGGGGTCAGTGGTGGCACCTCCTTTGTGGAGTGGGATGACTGTTGCCGTGCACCACTCTGTGGGCACATAGCCTGAAGTGAGGCTGTGGTTAAACATGGTATTAATGTGTGGGATTAATTTGTTTTGGAGTTCATGCATCACGCAGCCTGGGATGCTGTCAGGTCCCATGGATGCTGTATTTTTTGCTTTGGAGAGTGCTGTTTTCACATGGGTGTCTATGATTTCAAGGGCAGCACAATCGTCTGGTATGGATATGGGCCCTCTAGGTGTTGAGGGCAGGGTAAAGTTTGCACTGAACCTATCTGCCAATATATTGGTGATATCAGTTGGTTCTGTGACTTTTGAACCATTAAGCTGTAGCTCAGAGCAGATCTGAGTGTTGCAGTTTAGGTTCTTGATACAGCTAAAAAATGCCTTGTGGTTGTCTTTGGTGTCTGTTGCAATTTTTCTTTTAAAGTTCACCTTAGATGTTTTTATGAGGGTTCTTAGCTTTTTGCTAAGGTTGGTCAGGGATCCCTTCTATTCCTGGGAATTCACTCTTTTGTAATAATTTCTTCCTTCTATTGTAGAGTTTATTTATGGCTGGGGTCCACCAGACTGGTTTCCTCTTTTTGGAGGAATGGGTCTTGGTCTTGTTTGGGATAGCACGGTCCATGCACTCCTGCAAGTGCTTGTAGAGTGCTTTTGTGTAGGATACAGCAGATTCAATCATATTTACATTCTGCATGGGAGTAACAAAATTTGCCAGCTCTGTCTTGAGTAGCATAAAGTTTGCTTTGGAGAAGTTTTTTGCTGTGGTTTCCCTGGGAGGGGGTGAGGGTGGCATGTGGATATCTGGGGTGATGAGTTTATGGTCTGATCTGACCAATGAGGAATTTACCACAGGTGTGGAGCATTTATCCCCCATGTTGGTGATAATCAGGTACAGTATATTGTTACCTCTCGTGGGGGTGTTAATAACTGGACCAGGGCATTTGAGTTTATACATTTGAGGAAGCGCTGAGCAAAGGTATTAGTGCTTCCGTAGTTTTCCCAGTTAATGTTTGGGTAATTGAAATCACCCAGTATAAGGGTGTTCGGTTGGACCTTCATGTTTTCCAGTATCGCGAGGAACAAGATGTGGGTGCCATGGGTCAAGGTTGGTGATCTGTAGCAAGCTACAATCTGAATTGCAGTTTTGCCCATTGTAAATTGCACATGGATCTCAGAGGCATCATACTTTGCAACCAGTCTGGAGGTGTGATTATCCTTGATGAATATGGATACGCCCCCTCCCTTTGTATTTTGGTCTGGGTTTTGTGGCCGAAATGTGTGATAAGAGTTGTAGCCTGGTATCGCTGGGGTGCTCTCTTGAGCCTTGAACCAGGGTCTCCGTTACTGCATAAATATCGATGCTCTCCATATTGTGGAGTGCCTCAAGAGAGTGCATTTTTGAGGTTTATACTCCTAGCGTTGAGCAGCATGACCCGCAGTTTTTTGTCGCTGGTACTTGTTACGGCGGTGGATTTGTTTTTTGAGCCTTGCCTAAAAAAGGCACTATGGGGGTGGCAAGAGCCTTTGACAGTATCCTGAATCCCAGGGGTGACAGGTGCAAGCCATCTCTGGCGAAGCATCGAGGCTTGTCAAGCATGTCATCCCAGGCAGATACTGGATCCCCTTTGAATGACACCAGAAATTAAGCCAATTGTTGAAGTTTATGATTTTTTCCTTGTACTGCGGTATCATTCTTGGTGAGGGTAAGATGCCGTTACAGGGCTAGGGTCGTACCTGCCTTGGTTACATGATCAGCGAGCTCTATGTCCCTTTTCATGTAATCCAGGGAGGTATGTCTCGGGTCATTCACACCGACATGGACAATGACAGTCTCATATTTGTACTTGTCATGGAGTGACCTGAGTGCGTGGGTAATGTGGTATATTCTGGCATCAACAAGCAGCTGGCTGTGACCTTCTCTTTGTTCAGCCTGGTGAGAGGGACATTTGTGCGCCTGACTATGGAGTCACCTATTACAAGTGTGTTAGGTATGGTGTTTTGTGTCTTAAGGGCTGTGGTTGCCTGGCACACTGGTTTTGGAGGTTGTGTGTTTATTTCAGTGTGTTAGTGGGTGTAGGTTGCTTGCGTGTCTGCTTTGGAGGTCTCTGCTGTTTTTGCAAATTTTTATTTAGAGCCTCCAAATATGTCTTTGTGTATCTATGTGTGGGGTTGGCAGTTGCACGTTTAGTGGGTCTATGTGCAGTGAGTGGAGTGTTGCAGGTTTGTATTTTCTCCTCCTGATTGTCAAATCCAGTCATGGCTGGAGAGAGCTCTGCAAGTGCATCTCTCACAGATTTTGGTGTTGTGTGGTAGGAGGATAGGGTTGTCTGTGTACATGAGGCAGTTGTGACATTGCCTCAAGATGTCCAAACTCATCAGGTGAACAAGAGAATACCTTGAGAGCTGGCTCATGGACATGCCTGAGAGAGTTTTGGAACATATTCTTATTTACCTGGTGGGGAGAGTAGTTTGGCTGTTCCCTACAAACAACTGTAGGGGATCGAGTACTATAGGTGGTGCGTGCTTTTATCTCATTTTGGATCAAGTGCTAGTCGGAAAGCGCTGATTTGAGTGCTAAATCTGGAAGAACTGGCTAGTGCTAAGGGAAAATCTGGAGAGCAGACACAGCGGAGCCAGGAATACTTTAACCCTAGCTAACCGTCGCTGCGCTATGTGCAAAACGGCTCAAATGCGGTTCTTACACCAGAAAGATTAAAGACATTGAAATCAGCACAAAATGGCCAATAAAACTACAGTTTCTGGGCAGAAACCACTCCTCCAAGGACAGGTAGGCTGTTCAGAGCCCCCCACTCTCATTGGTGAATAAAGAAACTTCCTTTTTGCCCAAGTAAGTTCTGGCCAAACACAGAAGCTTAAACACAGTCCAGGTATCAGCAAGTATCTGAAACTGGACTTTTCCAGCTTAGTAAGGCGGGAAAATAGCAAGATTTTTTTTTTCAGTAAAACAGTGGAAACAAATGAAATAACACTTTTAAAGAACAGTAATGGCTGTCACACGTGTGGGAAGCCAGTAACGATAGAAAATACAATTTACAACAAAAAACAATTTTTTTGAAGTGCAAACACAAATAAATGCTATTACAGTACAAAAATAAGCGTTTTAGAAGCAACAGACGCCAGAAAATGAGCGGGTTAGGCGGAGATAGCGAAAATATCAAGAAAAAAGCCAGAAAAAGGTACTTAAACACTTCAAAGTCTCTCCTTTTGTCTCACTGGTGCTGTAGGTCTCTGCAGGACACCTGGGCAGGATCTGCTGAGCTTATACAAATGCAAAAATGTGCAAATGTGGTTCTTATACCAGAAAGATTAAAGAGATTGAAATTAGCCCAAAATGGCCAATAAAACTACACTTTCTGGGCAGAAACCACGCCTCCAAGGACAGGTAGGCTGTTCAGAGTTCCCCACTCATTTGGAAATCATCCAAAAATGGGCAGACAAAATGGACTTGGTTAACTAAAAACTATGCAATAAAAAACCAACTCAAAAGCAAATCACACACTGGAGCCAGAATAAATTGAGCGCTTTCGTCCCATTTATTACAGAACTTCTTCAGAATTAATACTTCTCTTCTGTAATAAATGGGACGAAAGCACTCAATTTATTCTGGCTCCAGTGTGCGATTTGTTTTTGGACTTGGTTAACTAATTTGTTTTCAGGATGGGGAGGCAGTTTATTAAAATTTAATATGCTTATTACAAGTGGCATTATAATTCTGTTTTTGCTTTTATTTTTACGTAAAACTAAAATCGTTGCATCAAAATCAAAAGCATTGTTACAAGGTTTACATATTGATTTTATCATTTATAGATAAAGTTAATGAAAGTAAAATAGTGTGAAGATGAGGAGTTAGCTTTCAAAAGTTTTGGGAAGATGTATGACAATATATTCAATGACATGTATATGATGCTTTCACAGCATCAAATGATTGAAAAGGGTTGAAATGAAGTTGCATGTGGATTCAGGTTAGTGTATGCACCACAGTACCGAAAGTAGAAACATGGAAGAATGCAGACTACTTGTTCTAAAGGCAGCACTCTTTCTACTATGCTACATGATAGAAGAAAATATTTCATACAATGTCATTTTATTTTCTGTGCCTGAAGCATTCTTCCTAAATCACATGGTAGAAAAAATATTCTCATACTCAGCAGAATGCTACAAGAAAAAGTAAATAATGAAACTATAACTAATCTGCGATGCATTTTCATTAGTCAGTAAATGACTAGAATAATGAACTGTATTAACTGCATTAGTTAACCCGCGGTAGTGGTGCTGCGGTAGCATTGTCGCGTTCGATTCTCAGCTAGATCATCTTCTGTCTGGAGGCATGCGTGAATGGGCGTGCCTTCATTGAAGGTTGTGCGTCAGGGCTGGTAACTCTGCACGTAAAAATCCATTACCAAACATTAGCGGACCGGAGTTCCGCTGTGGCAACTCCTAACCGGGATAAGCCGAAAGACATAACATTAACTGCATTATTTATTTTTCTACTGGATGACTAGCAATGGTATGACTCAGTTTATTACTTTGTTGAAGCTTTCCTATTAAAAGATTATGACTCCTTGTATACGGGGAGACATTTTCCAGGGTATGCTCTCCCAAGTGTTTAATAAATTTTAAACCTGCCAAGCACTGAAGCTTCATTTGCGTTTAGTTTCGTTTCAACCTTAACACCACAAAGTGTAGGACCCTTAGATATCTTCCTGTTGAAGTCATCTGAAGACAAAGTGCTGATAAACTTGCATTTTTTATGGAGAAAGGAAAAAATGGTGTCCAGAAAGAAACCCAACAGTTATGTGGGTTTCAATAAGAGGGACTTAAATTCAGTGTGAATCCCGGAATGGAAAGAAAATTCATGGTACAACTTTAAGGTCATTACGGTGCCCTGTCAGGTAGAAATTGTGATCAGGCAATCATCTAGATAATGGAAAATGTCTAAGCCTTGAAAGCTCCAATTAGTTATCCATAGATCAAGGTATTTGGTGGAGACATAGGCAAGACCAGAAGATAAAGTAACTGAATGCTACCTGGGATTAGAACCTCAAGATTCAAAACTGAAAAAAGCATCATCCCATTCACTAAAAACACAGATATGTACATAATCTTTTAGATCCAAGGTTGGAAAAGAGAATGGAAGAGAGCTTGAAGTAGTAGCATTTTGAATTTTGGAATGAAAAGGAAGGTAAAACAGGACAAATCTAAAGTTGACTGCAATGTTCCTTCTTTTCTGGGAACAAGAAAAAGAATTTATCAAAGCCTTGCACCCATTGCAAAACATGGACTGGATCTAAGACCCCTTGAGACTCTACAATGACTTGAGGCAAAAAGATGAAACTTTTCTTTTGGGGGCAGAAGAACCCCTGATGAAATAGAAGGGGATGCTAAATGAAGTCTGCATCTGTGTTCTATAATGTTTAGTACACTATCTGTGCAAGAAGGCATAAAAGATGCCCTGCAATTTTAAGGGTAAGACCATGCTGAGTGGAGATAGAAGGCAAGGATAGGCATAAGTTATTTCTTTCTGGAGTAAAATCCTTGGAATGTTGTTTTGCTAGTGTCTTGCAAATTTGCTTAACCGTCCAAAAAATTTTTGCAGATCTCACTCGAAGGTTTTTGTCCAGGATTGGAAAAATCTGTTCTTTTATTTAGGAAGCACTCCGGTCACTCCAAGGGAAGTACAAATATGACTCAGTTATTGTCCATGCTGGTGTGAATGACCTGAGATGTACCTCCCTGGACTACATGAAAAAGAGACAGAGGAGCTCTCTGAGCATGTAGCCCAGGCCAGTATGACCCTAACCTTGAGTAGCATCTTACCCTCACCAAGAATGATACCACAGTATGAAGACAAGATTATCAATTTCAACAATTGGCTTAAGTATTAGTGTCATTCAAAGGGGATCCAATTCCTGTCAGCCTGGGATGACATGCTCGACAAGCCACGATGCTTCGCTAGGGACGGCTTGCACCTGTCACCCCTGGGCTTTCGGATATTGGCAAAGGCTCTTGCTAACCCCATAGTGCCTTTTTTAGGCAAGGCTCAAAAGACAAACCCACCTCCATAGGTATCACAAGGGATAAGAAACTAAGAGTAATGCTACTCAACGCCAGAAGTCTAAACCTCAAGATGCACGCACTTGAAACTCTCCTTAGCATGGAGAACATTGATATCTGTGCAGTAACAGAAACCTGGTTCAAGGCTCTCGAGAGCACCCCAGCACTACCAGGTTATACCTCATACCATGCTTTTCGGCCCCAAAACTTGGACCGAACCACAAAAGGAGGGGGGGAGTATCAATATTCGTCAAAGATACCCACACCTCCAAGTTGGTGGTACAGCACGAAGCATCAGAGACTATCCATGTGCAACTAAAAGTGGGTAAAACTGCCTTCCAGTTTATAGCCTGCTACAGACCACCCTCCCAAACCCAGGAACCCCACTCGGCCTTCCTGAGAACACTGGAAAATATGAAGGTCTCTCCAAACACCATTATATTGGGTGACCAACTACCCAACCATAGACTGGGAGCATTACTCTAGCTCCAACACCCTAGCCCAAAGGTTCCTAGAATTTATAAACTCAAATGCTATGGAACAACTTGTTACCACTCCCACAAGAGGGGAAAACATACTGGACCTGATCATCGCCAACATGGGGACTCTATGCTCCAAACCAGAAGTGTATCCCTCACTGGTAAGATCAGACCATAAACTAAACTCACTGGATATTCACATCCCAACCCCACCCCATGCCCAGAAAACCACAGTGAAAAACTTCTCTAAAGCAAATTTCATACTCCTCAAAACCAAGGTGGAATCCTTCAAAGCTCCCGGGCCTGTGGATAATACGGCCCAGACCGCAAATCCTTTATAAACGCATTCTATGAACACCTTCAGGAATGCATGGATCATGCAATCCCAAATAAAACCAAGACCCAATCCTTCAAAGGCAGATGTCCTGTCTGGTGGACCCCAGCCATAAACAAACTATACAATAGAAGGAAGCTACTACATGATAGAGCAAAATCCCAAAAAGGGAAGGCATCTCTGATCAGTATTAGCAAAAAACTACGGGCACTCATAAAATCGTCTAAGGCCAGCTTCGAGAGAAAAATTGCACAGGACACTAAGGATAATCACAAGGCTTTCTTTAGTTATGTTAGGAACCTGGGTGGGATTTCACAGATATGCTCAGAATTAGTCCAAAATGACAAAAAATACACCGAACCCACAGACATTGCCAACATCCTAGCTGACAGGTTCAGTGCAAACTCCCCCCCCCCCATCCCCACCAAAAGGGCTAATATCTATCCCAGCAGAGTGCTGCCCCCCCTGACATCTCAGATGCTCAGGTAAGAGCTGCCCTCTCCAAAGCAAGAAACAGCATCAATGGGACCAGACGGTGTCCCGGGCTGTGTCCTACATGAACTCCAAGAAGAGCTAAACCCAAACCTAAAACTACTGTTCAATCTCAGCCTTACTACAGGATATGTACCCAAAGAGTGGCGTACAGCAACAGTGGTCCCGCTCCACAAAGGTGGTGCCTCAATTGATCCTGGAAACTATCGCCCCATAAGTCTCACTAGCTTGGTCTGCAAAGCTATGGAAAGGATCATCATGGACCTTATAAATAAAGATATTGGGGACCTGCAGACACTGGATCCTACCCAGTTTGGCTTTAAGGGCAGATCCCTCCTCTTGAACCTGGTCGATTTCTTTGAAACAGTCACCAAGGCCATTGACAAGGGGAAGGTGGTCCACACAGCCTACCTGGACCTCGCAAAAGCCTTTGATACAATACCCCACTCGGGCATTATAGATAAGCTCACCAGCTTAAATATAAACCCCTATGTCACTAGATGGGTTGCAAACTGGCTCAAGGACAGAACCCACATAGTTAGAATAGCTGGAGCCATGTCAGACTCCAAACCAGTTACAAGTGGCGTCCCACAAGGCTCAGTCCTGGGGCCTCTCTTGCTCGGTATATATTTCTCGGAGGTACAGGCCAACATGGAAGGACTGTGGCTGACCAAGTTCGCAGGCGACTGCAAACTGGGCACCATAATAGACTCTCGAGCCGACACAAGCATCCTCCAAAAGGGCCTCATAGAAACAGACAACTGGTGCCAGAGCCATGGCCTCAAGCTAAACGCCAAAAAGTGTATAGTCATCCCCTTTGGCAAAAACAAAGTGCCCACAAATTACCACATTGGTGGTAATCCATTAAGTACAGAAGAAGTAATTAGGGACCTGGGGACCCAAGTTGATAGCATTCTCTCATTTGACAACCACGTGGCCAAAGTGGTTAGAAAAACATTTTATATAGCCCACCTAATCATGAAGGGATTCCCATCTAGATCAGGGGAGGTCATCGTGCCTCTTTACTCATCCCTCATCAGGCCCATAATTTAGTACAATGCCCCTTTTGGGATGTACCTTACCAGACACCTGCAGCAACTGGAAAGACCCCAAAAGTACCTCACCAAGAGGATCAAGGGGCTCAAACAGATGCCGTATGCTGCCCGGTTAAAGAAACTCCAGCTCTACTCAGTGGCATACCGCCTGCTCAGAGGCGATCTGTGCCCAACGTATAAAGCCATGTCCAACCCGGAATTAATGGACATGCTGCACCTCAGAAAATCCAAATCCCATCGAGCTACATGCTCGAGGGACTTGAACCTCAGCACTGAAATAAATAGGACATGCTGGAGGGACAGATTCATAACCCAGAGGCTCCCTTCACTCTGGAATAAAATCCCAGTCCAGGTTAGGCAGAGTCCCTCATTGACTCTCTTCAAGAGGAATCTTGATGAGTGGATGGGAGATCGTAGGTTTACCCCGGGTATCACTTCCGTGTCACTGTTAGACAGAGGCACATTATACTAACCTTGAAAAAGGGCATAGCAAAATTAATTTAATATGGGTGGCGAAAGCCATACACACTCTGGCTAGGCTTATAAATGCCCTAGGGCAGATAGCCTAGTATGAACCTATGGGAACACAATACAAATGTGTATGCTGAATTTACCATAACAGTAGATAATCAAATGATTACTGCTGCAGTAGCCTTAGCTACATGGGTTGCATCCTGCCAAGGAGATATATTGGCCAGCCAGCTTCCAAAGCTTGAAGGCACCTTTCCACCTGCTCAAACTGTCAAGCAATTTGAGCTCAGCTGATTAAAAGGCAAGTTTGAACATGAAGCCCATCAGAGCTTCACTTTTCCAACCAATAGAAAGGACGAGGCTGAGTCCTGAAAGGACTATGCTAGGAACAAAGCAAATATCTTCACCCTGGCGTATAAAACACACCCACCAAAAAAGGGGATAGAAGGAGGGAGCATCTACTGCCAGCAGTGATCATTTGAACATCTACCATTATGACAAGTTAAACTTCCACAACTCTGAAGAGAGATGCAGAAAGAAGAAAAAATGAAGCACCCAAAGCAAGTAAATAGGGCACACTTCAAAGTTAATGCTTTCGTTCAAAAATGATGCATGAACTGACAACCCCTTCCTGCTTCTAAAAACCTTACTTACTGCAACACTGCCATCAAGTGGCCAAAGACAGGAAACACTAAAATCTACAAATCATTCAGGGAAAGAAAACCACCATTATACATTTAAAAAACATTAAACGCATACAAACATTAGCACTTTGGTACCCTTCCATTACAGCTTACCATTGTTCAACATCAAACGAGAAATTGATATGTCATTCAGCCCAGGAGTATTTGCAGCATCCAAATACAACTGCCAGTGTAACTCTCGCGCCTCCAATAGGACAGCCCAGTTACCCTCTCTCTCTGATGGTGTAACCTTAGAGAGTGAAAAAGGAATGTTTCTGAAAATGAATGCATTCTATAGACAGTTAACAAAAAGCATTAACATCTTTATTAGATACAGCATGAACGTGCTGATAAATTCTCCTTTTTAGGGGGGAATTAAATTTTACCTACATTAAATGATGTGCTGGCTGAATAACGTCCCACAGAGACCACCCATTTTGTGCTATAGTTGTTTTTACCATTAGGGCCAAGAGCCTAAGGCACATGTTCAATCAGCAAGTTAGCCCCCGTCCATATGTACCTGCATTGTAGGCAACTACCACATCTGTATGTGAATACACCGCAATTCACTCTGCTGCGCCTCTGGAAATTTTCAAAGTTTCTTTGAACTACTCTTGTTCCTGTAAACCATTAAAGGTTTGTTCCCCAAAATGTTCTGCAAATTCATGGGGGTAATAGTTTACCAATTTCTCTGTAAAACAGCACAAACCTCAATGGAAAAACCATCAAAATCACAAACCATGGCTGTATTAAGTTTTCCAAATGTTTTTTAATAAGACCATCCAAGTTGTCAATAACTGTCAGGTTCCTTCAAGATAGGTCAAAATCTAGCCACCCTCCATTTGATAACTTCACGTATGCATACTTCCACCAAACCTGGCAGGGAACCTCTATTAAACACGTGCTATATTATTCAGTTCCATAAAAAAAGACCCTCATCCGATGTTAACATAGAAATCCTGACCATTATAGCAATAACCCACGCCTGGGTGTGGGTAATGCTGGATTTATCCACGGTTGGCGTGGTTTGGTCACGAGGGCGAAGCCCAAGTGGCCAAACAAAGCCAACCGTGGGTAAATCCAGCATTACCTACACACAGGCGTGGGTTATTGCTATTATACAACGTTATTTAAGAAAAAAAAAATTACTTTTCTTAAATAATGGCATTGTATAATGCCTCCTTGCTGCCCTTCCGCAGCTGTCTGGTATTCTGCGGCAGTTCTGATGTACTGCGCATACGTATGCCTAAGCAGTACATCAGAACTGTGGGTAAAAGCAACGGAGAAAGCAAGATCTCCGTTGCTTTTTACAAACTGTTTTTGCAATGTTAAATGGGTTTAACATAGTGAGACAGTTTTGACAAAAGCAACGGAGAAAGTAAGATCTCCGTTGCTTTTTACAAACTGTCTCTCTATGTTAAAGGAGTTTAACATAGTGAGACAGCTTTAAAAAAGCAACAGAGAATCTCCATTGCTTTTTTTAAAGCTGTCTCGCTATGTTAAACTCGTTTAACATAGCGAAACAGTGTGAAAAAAGAGTTATAGTAATGGAAAAAGTCCGGGCGACTGGACCTTTTTCCATTACTATAACTCTGATTTACAATGTGTACGCTGACCAATCAGCGTGCACATTTTTGAATATTAATGGGGGGCAGTTGTATAATTTGTCTTTTAAAACATTCCTTTTTTGCCAAGGTGGATAGCTGCTTCTATAATGTAACACACTATGCGAGTGGGTGGGCTTTATATACACTTTGGAGGAAAACCATGACTTGAGAACATCCTTATACAACATAACATTAAATAATCTGAACACAATCAAATTGCATAGAAAAAATAAAAAATGCGGTAACATTGGTGATGTAGTTACATTCAACTAATCAACACTGCCAGACCATAAAATAAAGATGTCATGGTATCTCAGATCTTTTGGCTCTTCCTGGTTAGGGGTCACAGCAGTGGAACACTGGTCCGCAGATTGATTGGCAGTGGAGTTTTTACAGTGTTGAGTTGCCAGCCAGGTTCCCAACCTTTACAGAAAGCACACGCACCTACTTGTATATGTCTGTAAAACTCACTTGACCACACGGAAGACATGCAGACTCCACACAGTAGGCAAACCCAGCCAAAAATCGAACTGGAGAGCCTCTTGCTGTGAAGCAACACTAACCGCTACACCACCACTGCCTTCAAGTTTCATAAACACATGAAATTCAAAAGGAAAAAACTTAGTGCCTCTCCCACCACCATAAAATGTTGGAAAAATGGGGGCTGCAGCTCCCCCTATAGCAACACCAGTTGTCTACCAGTAATACTAGTGTTCAAAAAACACAAAACTGATGGAAAGTAGGTTGTCAGCACACTCTACCAATAAATTCATTTCTTTTTGAGGTAAAACTGAGCTTTCTACTAGTACATCATTAAACCACTGAAGGCCAATTGCATGTTGTTGTTGTGTCTTTCGGCTTTTTCCTGGTTAGGGGTCGCCAGAGAGGAACTCCAGTCCACTAATGATTGGCAGTAGATTTTTACGTGCAGAGTTGCCAGCTCTGACGCACAACCTTCAACGAAGGTACACCCATTCACACGCCTCCACAGAGAAGACGCTCTAGCTGAGAATTGAACGGGACAACGTCTTACTGTGAGGCGACAACGCTAACGCAGCACCACCACCGCAGTTGCATTAGCAAAAACAAATCACTAATATCAATAACAATGAAAACCAAATCACTATCAAATGGCACCTGTTTAAATGATCTAAAAAAAATGCGAAGTACCATTCAACACGTAATTTTTGTCCACAGAGAACTGCTTCAACAATGTACTTCGCTAGGGGGTTCTATTTAGATCGACCGGCAGCAACAACAGGACGTAATGGGTGTCAGATAGCAATTTATGCTCATTAGGTATTCCAAAAATACTTGGTATAACAGCAGTGTTCACACCTTTAAACAGCCATAAACCATCTTATACACCATCATATTCACCAGCAAGTCTTCCAATCACAAATCTATCTTGGAATACAATATATTAAGGTCATTCCTGGCTACAGACAAAGTGCCCATTATTCAAATATTCCAGCATTTTCTGTGAATACAGGAGAGCATCCATTAACACCTTTGGAGGATTGTCCTAGCAAAGCTTGATTTAGACCTAGAAAAGAAAACACTTAGTGCTTTATAAAAGTTATGTACACACAGAACCAAGTAGTAGCTTCAAAATACTTCTAGAATCAAACCCTTTCCACAAAGCCATAGATGAAGCCAAGCCCATGGAAAACAGGACCTTAACCTGCCTTAAATAGATTTATGATAATTACATAATAGCCTTAAACAGCCATTTGGAAAGAGTCTGACTCAGGTTCCTCCTCCTTACATTCACAAGAAATAAACTAATCTGAAGATCCGTGAGATTTAGCTCTGTCAAGATAGTGCCAGACTTGTCTGTGGATGTACAAGGTATGGTGCATCATTTCTCCCTCATTTTTAGATTCAGTAAAGAAAATGAGAAGGTAGTTGACTTAAGTAAACTTGGATACAGCTTTAAGCAGAAAAGTAATAGTTCTCAAAGAAACCCTATCCCTATGGAAAATGAGGAAGGGTTGACTTGCCGTAAGAGCTTACAACTCAAATACCTATACTGCAGCTGTCAGAGCAATTAGTAACACAGTTTTCCATGTTAGAAAGCTAAAGTCAGTCAGATTACCTAGTTCATATGGAGCAAGTGCTAGCTTCTCTAACACAATTAAGATTCCAAGGAAGGGCCACTGGTTTACTTGGTGGCCCCTTATGCAAAACCCATTTCAAGAACATTTTGGCATGAGACTGCCTTGAAAGAGAACAAACTATGGGCAGACATGCTGAAATGTCAAATAAATTAATTTTGATACAGGAATAAAAAGATCAAAGACTAGTAAATCATACAAATACTGTATAACCAGATAATGGGTGCTAGTTATATTGTTGACACAAAGAAAAATGTTTTTATTTGCTAATATACAATTTTTTTTAGTGGTAGGCTTTTGTGCCTACATTAGCACCTGTTGCACATTCTTGGCAAACAGATGCCTAAAAAGACCTTCTCGCCCAGGGAGTCAACTGTAATGGATTATTGGAGTGAATTAAGCACCCCATTCTTTTGTGAGCAATCCAGTCTGAGGTGTCTTGTGGCAACTGCACCTTGCCATTTCCACAGGGGAGAACCACAGCTGCCTAGACCAGATGGCAATCACCGCAATGATGTTAGGGGAGGACTCCTGAATCTTCAGAAGTGCCCTGGATATTAGGGGAAAGGAAGGAAAAGAATGAAGGAACATTCCTGTCCAAAGAAAGAAAAATCAGCAGTCTTCCAGGACTTCTTTGATGGAGGCCTGGAAACAGAACCTTGCCAGCTAATTATTCAAAGAGGCAAAAAGGTCTACTTGAACTCCACAAAGATGGATGCAATTTTGGAATTCCACTGATCTAGTTTCTATCACGAAGGTCTGCCCTTGTCCTGCTCAGCATATCTGTAACACAGTTTTGCTTTGATGGAATGCAGAATACCTGTAGAATAACAATGTACTGTGAAGCTATATATCAAGCTAATATGGCTAGTCTGCAGAGAGGGTACAACCTGGATCCTCCTTGTCGATTTACCACATGACTATGGTATTGTCTAACAACTTTCAAAAGGTCCTTTGGGGCCAAAGATGGTTCAGTGTCTAGTGCCTTGATCAGGGCAAGCATCTAGATATTTATGTGTTGGCATCCATATCCTTGATGTTCCACACCCCTGCAAATTTATCCTTCTTGAAACTGCTCCTCAAAGTCCGAAACATCTGTGGTAACCAAATGCTTTGGAGCAGGGGGGAGAAAAAGATACCTGGATTTGAGGATACATGTAGTCTCCACCAGAACACATGTCTTCTCACAAACTCCATCACTGTAATTTGAAAACAAAGGGTGTTGATGCAGGGACAAAAGATTAGATACCACTGTATCTTTCTCCTTTGGAGTCTTGCCAAGGGTAGCATGAGAATAGCAAATACCCCGAGACCCAAATTCCTGAGGTGTTCTCCTGCAGTGACCCAAGTCTGTGGGGAAAACCTTAGAAACAGATCTAAATATAGATCTATTTTTCATGAGGAAGAAAAGCTATTTGGACTGAGGTGTCTAGTGGATATCCCAAAAAGACCATCTTGTGTGAGAGAGTCAAAACAGACTTTTGACTTCTCGTTTGGCATCCCAGCTTGTGCAAGAGATCTCAACCAAGAGAGATACATGACGCACTGGAAAAAAAAAAAAGTCTTTGCATAAGCAAGTTATCTAAAATGGAAAAATGTGGATACCGTATAGCCTGCAATGAGCTGTAACTCGAACTAGACACTTTGTGATCACTCTTGGTGCAGTGGACAGTCCAAAGGTACAGAAGTGATAATGTGATCCATTCATACAAAACCTTAAATGTCTGACGTCTGGATGAATAAGTTTATGATAAGTCTAGTGTCACCAGAAAACTTGAAAAAGGAAGAGGTAACAGGTTGTGAAGTGACATCATTCTGAATTAGGACACTATTATATCCCAGTCCATATCAGGCAGAGCCCCTCACTGACTCCCTTCAAGAGAAATCTTGACGAGTGGATGGGAGATCATAGGTTCACCCCGGGGATCACTTCTGTGTCACTACTAGACAGAGGCACAGTAAAACCCATTTTTAAGGGGTAGCGGAAGCCAAACACACTCTGGCTAGGCTGATAAATGCCCTAGAGCATATAGCCTAGTATCAACCTATGAACCTATTACAAACAGGTTTAGGAAAGCATGTGCCAGAACTAGCCTTCAACCATTTTCCTTCTTTGGCACCAGGAACACCCTTGAATAAAAACTCTTCCCCACTTGGGAAGGGGAAACTGATTATTAGTCTTCAGAACAGCATGTGATGCAGAACATGTGGAAAATGGTCTAATCTGGAAGATGAGAAATGACTCCCTGGAAAGAAGGAATTTCCTCCCAGCGCCATCTGTAACCTTGATGAATGATATTCAGAACCCATTTATCTGAAGCAATCTGATGAGAGAAAAATGGAGATTAGGACTTTCAGGAAGGAAAAGGGGGTCAGGGTGGGAGTGGGACACAAGGTCTTTTGACTAGTCAGACATACAGGACTGTCCTTGGTTTTAACAGGTTACAGACTTTTGTGGACCTCCATTGCCATTCCTTCTTAAACATCTGTTTACCTGAACTCTGTTGAGACTAATAATTACATTTTCTGCCAAAAATGGAAAGAATAACTTAGAAAAGGAGGGTTGAAAATTATTTAGAGATGACCTGGACCAGCTTGCCCCTTTCATCACACTATCACCTAGGCAGTAGAGGTGCCAAACAATCTCTAGCCAAGGGAAAAATTAAAATCTTAATTTTTAACATCTGGAAGGTTCTGTGAATGCAGCCATGCAAGCCTTCTTAAAACAGTATAAGTGGCCATTGACATGGAAGACAGAGACACTGCAAATAATAAGTAGTGACCTATGCAAAAAAAAAAAAAAAAAAAAAAACTAAACGACAAAGCAGATTTTTCCTCAGAAGAACCTGCATTTAAAATATTCCTCATACTTTCAGAATGTGTTATAACTAATATATGAACTTGATAATTCAAAATTCTGAAAACCAAAGTTGCAGAAGTCGACACACTTCCCCCATACCCATCAATTTTCCCATCCTTACCAAAAAAGGAAGGACTGGAATTAGCTAAGTGTTTAACAGCAGTGGGATCACCCAAGGCTATAGTTGCTGGGTCAGGTTTGGGAACAGGGTATAAAATTTTACGACTGAGGAATGCTATACATCGTATTTGCCTTTTTAGGGGCAGCTGGCCTGCTAACAGGAAAATTGCTGGCAGTAGTGCACACACGTCTACTGTAGACAGAACAAGAGGGATGGGTGAAGGGCTCTGTAAATCCTTCTGTAATGACTCGAGCATCTTGGGAACTGAGAAACCTCAGTGTTCACCCACTGAAAACACTGGAGCATTTTAGCAATAGTCTCAAGAGAAAAAAAAACCCACAGGCAGAATCAGTCTGAGAAATCTGAAGAAAAACCTTGAATACATCGCTACATCTTCCTGTTCCGATTCAGAATCCTGAATCCCTTCAGGAAAAGAGGAAACTCTCTTCATTTTACCAGAAACTACTTTAAAAGAAAGATCAATAGCCTGAATTAAACCCTGAGCCAGACCCAGTAAAACACTCCAGTCTAAAATTTGAGGAACAGATAAAGGCCTGGTTTTCAGTTTATTTTCGAAAGGAAAAATGAGGCCAACTTTGTTATTAATGACATACCCCCTACTTAAATATTCTAACTCCGAGGTTGCACTATACAGACAAACACACAACCACCACCACCAACACAAACAGACATTTACCTGACCTTCCACCTATCCATTCACAAACTGCAACACCAGAAGTGCTACTGCAACATCTCCGTACTTTGCGACTTTGAAATTCATGCTTCTGGTCTTCCCGTCTTTCGGGTATCTGGTCTTTGGTATTTTAAGCACTCAGTAGTGATCCTATATATATTTATATATATATATTTATATATATATATATATATATATATATATATATATATATATTTTATATATATATATATGTATATATATGTATATATATATATATATATATATATATATATATATATATATATGTATATACATGTATATGTATATATATATATATATATGTTTATATATATATATATATCTATATATATGTATATATATATATATCTATCTCTACATACATACACACACACAGGAGCGGTACAAAATCCTGAAAGCCCAAACTCCTGAAGACACACTGGATACCACCATTTGATATATTCCAGCAAAAGTACATACAGAAACAAATAAAATAAACCATATTACTCTTCTCCAAGTATAAGCAGGGGGGCAAGCACTCCTGAACTCCCATCCACTCTGAGATTGCACTTTGCAGTGAAATGCAATCTCAGAGTTGATAAATTAAGTAGCAGGTGGTGTGGAGGGTGCAGGGGGGGCTTTCCCCCCCATTTATAGTTGAAGGGTAATAGTTTTCTGTATGTTCTTGTGCTGGAATACAAGTGTTGGTATCCTGTGTGTTTTCAGTATTATGAGATTCAGTATTTTGGTCTTTCAGACTTTTGTAGCGCTCCCATACATTATACATACGTGTGTGTGTGCATACAGACACACACACGTATAGGTTCAAAGGTGTATACTAGGCCAATGGCCCTGGAGCCTTTACAAGCCTAGCCCATAGAAGTGTCATGGGGCCGTGCCACCTGATGTTAGTTCCCAGTGTCGCTATCAAGTACAGCCACTGGAGTGATCCCTGGGGTGAACTTTCTATTACCCAACCACTCATCAAGATTTCTCCTGAAGACGGGTAGCAAGGTGCTCTGCTTGACATGTATGGGAAGTCTATTCCAGAACATGGGCAGTCTCTGGGTGAGTAACCTGTCCCCCTCCAGCATGTTCTATTGATTGTGCTAATGAGGTTGAGGTCTCCGCAGCATGTGGTGTGGAAAGAATGGAATTTCTTTAGATGTAGCATTTCTAACAGAGCTGGCTCAGACATAGCTTTGTAAGTCAAGCAAAGATTGCCTCCAAGTAGGCGATAGGAGACAAAGAAAAAATGGAGTCTTTGGAGTATGTCCGTGTAGGACATGTGTTTAATGCCTAGAATCGTCTTCATGAGGTACTTCTGTGGCCTCTCCAGCTGTTGCAGGTGTCTAGTGAGGTACATGCCCAACAGGGCATTATACACTACGATTGGTCTAATGAGGGAAGAGTACAGACAGATTACCATCCCTCTCTTCCTGGATGCAAAAACTTTAGTAATGAGATGGTGAGAAAGGTTGCTGTCACCCCAAATCCCCAGATCTCTCATAATGCCTTCAGAGTTCAGTGGGCTTCCATTAATGTGGTAATTAGTGAAAACTGAATTTGTACCACAGGGGATGACATTTTTTGGCATTAAGCTAAAGGCCATGGTTTCAACACCAGTCATTGGTCTCAGTGAGGCCTTTCTGTAGGATGTCTGCACCACTTGGGGAATTAATAATGGCTCCCAGCTTGCAGTAGTCTGCAAATTTGGTCAGCCAGAGTCCCGGCGTGTTGGTCTGGACTTCGGAAAAGAAGATGCCGAACAGGAGAGGACCCAGGACTGACCCCCTGTGGAACTCGGCTCATGACTTGTCGGCAGTCTTAGTTGGAGTCCGCTACTTTCTGTGAACCAATATGCAACCCACCTGGTGATATAAGGGTGATGCCTAATTTGGAGAATTTATCAATAATTCCCGAGTGAGGAATAGTATCAATGGCCTTGGCCAGATCGTGGTAGGCTGTATGCACTTGACTTACCTTCATCCACAGCCCTGGTGACTGAATCAAAGTAGTCAACCAGGTTGAGCAGGCATGATCTCCCTATCACAAAGCCAAATTAAGTTTGGG